>NC_052054.1:86336796-86531441 GCF_903992535.2 Arvicola amphibius
CACAACTGACACAGGGCAGAGAGCGATGGATTGTGGGGACCCCAGCCATAATGGGCATGTCTATAACTTACTTCCTATACCTGATGTTCATCTCAGTAGAAAGATTATAAGATTAAAAGACTATAAGAACCAGAGGACCAGGATGTCTGCTGTGAGACTGTGTCTCCTAGAAAGAAAGACCTGAAAAATGACAGTCTCAATAGACATGCTAACATGGAGGGGGGAAATCTCACAGGGTCCCACTCTTAGACAAAGAACTACAGGCATCTGACTGAAGACAGAGGGAGAAATAGCTTCTCCTGGGGATGATGCCCCTAAATGGTTATCTAATACAATGTACTCAGCCCTGAAAATCATACTCAAACAACAAACACAGACTCAGCAGGGCAGGTTGTATTTATATATTTGTGCCCCCCATTGTGTGTGTGTGTGTGTGTGTGTGTGTGTGTGTGTGTGTGTGTGATAAGTGCAGTGCTTGAAGAGGCTAGAAGAAGGAACCAGATTCCCTTGAGCTGGAATTAAAGGCAGTTTGAGCCACTGATGTGAATCCTGGGAATTAAACTTAGGTCCTCTGCAATAGTAGAAAGTTCAACTGCTGAACCCTCTCTCTAGCCCTTATTGTAGTGTCTCAGTTTTCATCTCCAGGGCAATTCTTTTACCTATCTTGACTTCCAGCTCACCAATAATTGTTCAGCATCCCATCCACCAGTGACAATTAGGTGAGTTTCCCTTTTGGTTGATATAAATATGTCCCTAAGTCTGAGGAAGTGACTGTTGAGTATCCAGCACCTCTCTAGTACCCAAAGCCACAATCTTTTAAGGCTATGGCTGGCCTTTTTCACCTGACATCCATCCCCCCACTCTTGGAGCTGCAATCCTGCCAGGCCCAGCTGGGTTTTTACCACCCTTTCTGCCCTCTTCTCCTGTCTTCCCTTTAGAGATGCCTGTTATCCCCCATCTCCTTTAAGCCCTCATGGCTTTTGTGGCCCTATTCCCTGACCCTTTTACTGTGGATGAGACCTCTCCTCCTAAAGCTTATTTTTTTGTTCTCACTTACTTTCCTCTATGAAAGCCCTGGTACCAGGCACTAAGTCTCTCTGCTTGCTTAACCAGGCCAAGTCCCTGGCTCCTGTAAAATGATCCACTGAAAGTCTTGGTCCTCTTGTTCAGTTTTTCCTAAGTCCTGGGGATGCCTGGGACTATGAACTTCAGTGAGATTTTTTTCCCTCACCTTTCTCATTCATGGGAATGGTGTCTTCTCTACCCTCCCAGTCTCTCTTAGAATGCCTCTAAGAAAACCTCCAGCCTCTACACCTGGTACCCAAATTGAAGGGCCCTAAACTTGTTTGCCTTTGCACTAAAATTTGGACTCAATACCCCTTAAAATGATCAATTTAAATGACTGTGTAATGGCAGCTAGATCCCAATATTATTTGGGACCTTTATAGCTACTGTGAGCAATTGGAGAAATAGAAAGAGATTCTCTATGTTCAAGATTTCTCTTCCCTCTGCTCAAAGCTATCTTTCTGTACCTCCTGTTCCCCCACTCAACTCCTCCTTACTTTAAAGTCAGCATAAGATGATTCTTCCATTACCTTCAATCCAGTAAATGAGCCTCCTCCCTACCGAACAAAGTCCACAGCTCCCCTTCTTATGATTCCTCTAGTTTCCCCTTTTTCCTCCTCAGTGAGAGGTCACCCAGATCAATTCTCACTGGCACCTACATTTAGCACACTGGCAGCCCCTAGTCCTCCTGCTACTGCTCCCTGCTCTGCTGTGGGATCCCTTTTACCTTTTCCTACCAGACCTAAACTAGCCTCAGTTCTTCCTTTGTGAGAGGTTGCTGAGATGGATGGCTTAGTCAGGGTGCATGTTGCCTTCTCATTAACTGAACTCTCTCAAATAGAAAAAATATTGGGATCCTATACTCCCAATTTTTCCACTTTCATTAAAGGATTCCAGTACATTACCCAATCTTATAACCTTACTTTCCATGACATTTATATGATTTTTCTCAACACCCTTCTCCCAGAAAAGCACAGGCAAGTCTATGATCAGGCTAGTGCCCATGCAGACAAAATTCACCAAACTGATGACATCTACCCATCTGGGGCTAGGGAAGTCCCAATCAGGACCCTGAATAGGATTACAATACTCCAGGGGACATCCTAGCTAAGAAAATAGTTACGACTTGCCTCCTGGCTGGTCTGTAGGCCTGACAGTAAATTATGAAAAGGTTTAAGAGGTCATTCAGGAAGGACCTGAAAACCTGTCTCATTTCCTCGACTACCTTACAATACCAAAATCTAATTCTAAAACATCTATCCACTATGGTTGCTTTCTCTATGATCAAACTAGAGTTTACTGTTGATGCTGGCCAGAAACTTATGGAGGCTGTCTTTATTTGTACCATACAAGAGATAATACATATTCAGGAAGGCACTATACCTTTTATGAAGAATGGGATATATATATATATATATATATATATATATATATATATATATATATATCACCTCAGACGGAAGACAGGAGTCTTTGGTAAACTTTTCTGTATCATTTTTCATATCTACTCACCAGGCCCGCTCAAGATACAGAGGGTACACATCTCATTGTCTTGACCCCTAGGTAGAGACAGAGTAGAAGTGATCTGAAGCTCCTCAAAGGTCCTGATATCCCCAACATGACCCCTTTTTGATGTTATTAACTCTTTGTATCAGCTATTGAATAAAGCACTGCCTGACCACTTTGGAGAATGCTGGTTGTGTGTTCCTTCTGGCTCAAACTCATGACCACCATTTGTGACCTCACCCATTGTCTTATGAGAGTCTTTCACCTCCCTGCTTGGTAATTGCTCAGAGCCAGGAATCACTACCACCTCTTATTTCTCTCCTCTCTCTCTCTCTCTCTCTCTCTCTCTCTCTCTCTCTCTCGTATCACAGACTGCTTATCTCCCCAGGAATATATCTTGTGGACACTGGATTCTACAGACTGCAATAATACCATAACCCTTAGTACGACCACCCATGCCAGAGTTCTTTGCAGCTCTCAAGTTTATCATCATCAACTTGATAGGTGGTCTGGGACTTGTGCCCTGGTGTTCCTTTTTTTACATTAGGAGTGATGCACAGTGAAGAACGCTTGCCAGTTCTCATCACTTGATTCATAGTTGCACACCATGAAAAATGAGCAATTCAGCTCAAACCCTTTCTAGCAGCCCTGGGCATAACTGCTGGTGTTGCCACTGGGGCAGCTGGACTGACTACCTCCCTAGATATCTACCATTGGCTTTCCGCACAGTTAATTCAGGATTTCCAGTGGGTCACTCAAACGATCCTTATCTGTTGGGGTCAAATAGACTTGCTGGCCACTGCAGTAATACAAATTTGGAGAGGATTCGATTTACTAACAGTAGAGAGCAGTGGTCTTTATCTCTTCCTGGGAAAGAATGTTGTTTCTCTCTTAACCAATTAGGTATAGTAAAAGATAACATCTACATCTCCAGGTGGATCTTCAGAAACAAAAGAAACATCTTGATACCTCTGGCCAGTGGCTCACTGATGGTGTTCCTGTGGTGGTTTAAATGAGAATGTTCCCCTGGGCTCATATACTTGAATGCTTGTCCTGTTGGTGGTGGTACTGCTTGGGAAAAATTAGGAAGTGTGGTGTTGTTGGAGGAGGTGTGTTACTGGTGATGAGATTTGAGATGCAGAAGCACACACCATTTCAGCTCTCCACACCACTGTGCTTGTGGCTCAGATATAAACTCTCACCTACTGTTTCAGCACCATGCCTACCTGTCTGTTCATGCTCCTTGCCATGATGGTTCTTTTTGTCAGGGTTTCTATTGCTGTGAAGAGATGCCATAGTAATGGCAACTCTTAGAAAGAAAACATTTGATTGGGGTGGCTTGCCTACAGTTTCAGAGGTTCCATCCATTATCAACATGATGAGGAGCATGGTAACATGCAGGAAGACATGGTGCTGGGGTAGTAGCTGAGAGTCCTACATCTAACAGGCAACAGAAAGTTAACTGAGACACTGGACAGTATCCTGACCATACAAAACCTCAAAGCCCACCCAAATAGTGACATACTTCCTCCAACAAGAGCATACCTACTCCAACAGAGACACACCTCCTAATTGTTCTACTCCTTATGAGATTATGGGGGCTAACTACATTCAAACTACCACAATGGTCATGGACTTATCCTCTAAAACTATAAGCCCTATTAAATATTTTCTTCTATTAGTTGCCTTGGTCATGGTGTTTTACCATGGCAATCAAAAAATAACCAAGACAGTCCCCATACAGAATGATCTGCTTCTGCCAGCTAAGCTGCACCTTCTATGGGTTTATGCACTTCCTATCTAGGAAGAGCTTTAGACACTGGAACATGTGGGAAAACAGTTAAGGAAATGGCTCTTGTATTGGGAAGCATCAGATTTATTACCAAAAGAATAAACCAAAACCAACTAATATGCTCCACCTACGTACACTTAGTCCCTCTCTTTCCCAGTCTCTTTTCAATCATTTCTTTATTAGGGGAGGTGTGCAGGCTTACCAAAGAGTTCCTCAATAACTCAGAATGGAGTATAACAAAGGTTTATTTATTTGAGGATAAAGTTACAGTAAGGGTAGTGATCCACAGCCCCTGTGTGCACTGGAAACTAAATCTAGCAGAGAAAAGAGTCATACACAGTTTTCATCTGCAGAGACAATGCTTAAATTAGGCCAGAATCTAAAAGGCTATTGACTGAAATAGTTCCCACAACACCTTCCCCTTTTGTCTAAATAGGAGGGTTCTAAGCCTAATACAAAACTATATACAATAAAAACAAATGTCAAGTATTGTTCAGGGAAAAGAAGAGGCAAAAACATACATAAAAATTAAAACCACAACCAGTATGAACAACATCAAGCAAAAAAACACATACTAATGCTTCAATAGTTATCCTATTCTAAGGAGTCTAAGTCTTATGTTTAAAAAGTCATGAGTGGAAAGCAACTATGACTATCTAGTCTTCAACCCATCAAAGACCTGAGAAGGGAAATAATATTACCTGAGTAAACAGAAAGTGCAATCAAGCAACTTCCAAAAGGTACAATAAATGACAGAGACAACCAACTACCTGGAAAATCACCCAGAGTCTCATTTGCAATGTGGGGCAACCAACTTTGGTTAAGACTTAGAGTATCTGATAGACCATTTTCAGAGTCAGAAAAATTTGAAAAACTGTCTTACCCTGTCTTGGCAAGGTTCAGCAGTTATTTTTGCTTGTATTCCCCTTGCTCATTTTGAACACCATGCACTTTGTCAGTAGTCGAAGCAGGGGCAGTTCTTTGCCCAAAAGCCAGTGTTGCTAAGTAGGAAACAAGTTCAAAGTAGAGTATCTTCAGTGTTCAACAATCTCTTGGGAATAGACTTGTGCTGCCAGATACAATCATGTCTCACATCAACAGAATCTTGTTATCTAAATGCCATATTCTATAGTTCTTTGAAATGTTTAAAGATTACCTATCTATGCAAAATATAATCTCTATGCATCTAAAGAGCCTAACTAGTCTAATTATAAGTATGACAAACATGGATGACTATTGACCTATAGTTCTTAATACCTATATAGCTTAAAGACTAAGGCCTCACATTAAAAAAAATAAAAAATCTTAAAATAAATGTGCAACAAATGAGGACAGTGATTTTAAAGCATATATATACATATACATGTTTCTTGATAAGTAGAAATTTATAGTGCAATATGATAAATATATCCTAAAATTGCATCATTATACAATATATCTTAAGCAGAGGTAGAAACATGCCTGTATACAATATGACAAAATAACTTTGCATAGGTGCACAAATATTGTAAACAGAAATATGAGCATATTCAAATATAATTTAAATTTGTATCAATATACAAAAATCTATATCAATATAAATTGTCTATCATAGCTTACAAGTAGATATACTAATCTACTTATTATCCATTCCCTTTTTTTCAAAAGAGATTCCTGAGCCTACTTCATTTCCACCCCCAATTTTATACCACTTCTAACCAACCCCCAACAGATGATAATTGTCCCTAACTCTTAAGGATAAACGTTGTTGAGAGAGGAGATGTCATTTTCTAGAATTACTCCTAGCTGTCATGGGGGAAATGAAGTATCTATGGAGTCCTGTAAGAACTAAAATGATGTTAAGTTTCAAGATTACTGTTGGATACAATTGCAGATAGTCTCTGAGTAGTCAGAGGTGTTTTTTCTTAAGTTCTTATTTGAAGTACTGGCCAAAGCATTGTAAGAAGGTACACCATCTCACATTGTGGGAATGTCTTCAGCCAATAGCCTTTTAGATACTAGCTTACTTTGAACATGGTCTCAGGCACTACAAGTGCAAATGAAAAGCGTGCACAATTTTTTTCCTGTTGGATTCTGTTCCCAGTTCCCAGCACACACAGAGGACTGCAGATTGCTACTATTATTGTGAGTTTATCCCCAAATAAATAAATATTTATATACTCTTTTCTGGGCTATTGTGTAACTCTTTGATATGCCTATATTTTAGTGGCCAATATGGGGCAGTATTTAAAAGGCCATTGGCTTAAGCAGTTCTCACAACAGAAGTACTTTTGTTTTATTATCTGTGGCATTTGGTATTGTTTCAAAACAGGTTCTTACTATGTAATCTAAGTTTTACTTCCCTGTCTTTTGGCTAAGATCATAATTAGCCTAAGATACCTAGGAACTCAGAATCCTCCTGCCTCAACCACACATCAAGTGCTGGAATGACAGGCATGGATCAGAATTGTTTTTTTTTTTTTTTCTTTTTCATATTCTTCAGTTTCACACTATTTGTTGCTAACACAGTTGCCTATCTCTCTGTGGTAGAACTTAAGCTCCATAAGACCAGATCCTCTGTTATGTTACACTGGGATTCATGGTTCTAGAACCATGCTCACTAAGGGTCCCTATCATTCCAGCAGCTGAGTGAATAAAGGAGCGAGTAAAGAAATTTAGACTTAACAAATATCTGTTAAATGAATTGTAAATAGGATGACTAAACTTTTATACACCCATGGCCAAATTCACTCACACAGTTGGGAACACTGCCTTTAAGTTCCATTCTATAGCCCAGACAACAAAGTGGGAGAGAACAAAGGAAATCCATGTATGTATGAACAATAGATATACTGACTTTTTGTTTGCTTGTATTTTTTGGTTGACAGAATGTGTTACTAAATGTAGCACACTTACCACTAACTCATTACCTTCCTGCAATAGCCTCCCTCCCAACTGTTAAGAATACAGATATCCATCACCATTCTCAGATCAATGATATTTTTTTCAATGTTTGATTTGTTTGACTTTGTAAAATAATTATGAGGAAGCACTGCAGTTGAAGACACACATTTTTAATGCTGTTGTCTTAGAGAGGGCTTCTATTGCTGTGAAGAGACACCAAACATGCCCATGGCATCTCTTATAAAGGAAAAACAGTTAATTGGGATGGCCTACATTTTCAGAGGCTTAGTTCATTATCATCGTAGTACAACATGGTGACATGAAGGCAGATTTGGTGCTGGAGAAGTATCCAAATGTCCTACATCTTGACTTGCAAGCAACAGGAAGTAGTCTCAGATATTCTGTGTGACTTGAGCATATATGAGCCTTAAAGTCCACTCCCACAGTGACATAATTCTTTCAACAAGGCCACACCTACTCCAAAAAAGTCATACCTCTTAATAGTGCCACTCCCTCTGGGGGCCATTTTCTTTCAAAACACTATATCCAGTATTCAGGAGACAGAAGCAGAAAGATCTCTGTGTGTTCAAGGTCAGCCTGATCTACAAAGTAAAGTCTTTGTAGAGAGAATCTGTCTAAAAAATAAAATAAAATAAAAATAAAAGAAGGGAAAGATTAATAAAAACAAAAGTAAGGTTTAGAAAATTGAAAAAGTCCTTACTTGGAAGGTTAAACTAAAACAGAAAAAAAAATGTAGAAATAACATTGAAATCTTACTATTTGGAAGCAAAACTTCACTGAGCGAAGAAACTCAAACCGGTTGAAGTGGAAGGCTTTGCTGACATTAAAGGGGTAAGGAAAAGCCATTTTCTGGGTTTAAGGTTTAGAATTCCTCTACCAGGTCCTGCTCTCTATATGCCTTTGAGGAAAGAAGCTTTGGTCAGCTCAGTGCCTGCCAGAATGCTCATGGGAGGGTGCCCCACAGCTGCAGGTGTTGTCATGGGGCCCACATGGTATCTTGGAACTTCAGTGATGGTGAGAATGCTGGTACACATCCACGGAAGAGCACACAAGGGACAGAAGTCTGTGGGATCTCAGATCTCTCTGCAATGCTGAAGCAGAACAGCCCATGGTCTTACTCTTGAGAACAGACACAGAGCTGTGGCCACACAGTGATGGCTGCATGGGACATAGCACTGCTCTGAAACAAAGACAAGTGTGAGGACATCAGTGACTGAACAAGAAGCTCACAGATTTGAAGGGAAAACATTAGCATTATTCTAGAACTTTGGGACTTGACCCTGGGGCGAACCCAATGATATCGAAAACTTTGATAAATCAAATTAAGAAAGACAGAGGAATAAAGAAAATTGGAAATAAGTAAAAGGACATAACATATGCTGATAGAGTAATTATAATTAGGAGATAATATTATGCACAGTTATATGATAATGAATTCCATCAACATGTAAAAATATAGTACTGAAAATAATATGTTAGGAAAACTAGATCAAGAGGAAGCAACATCCTGGAATGGACTGGAAGTCGTGGAGGAGACAGGGGAGTACTGTCTACTCCTGCCTTGGAAGGTACTGAGGGATGCGAGATGACTGGGGAATGCCTTTTGAACTTCAGGAAACACACAAGTGCCATCTTATAAAAAATAACAAGACGGAGTACAGTATAAAGTCACTCAATGTATCTTATTGATGCTATTAGCCAAATTTGGCCAAAAAGTATGAAAATGGATCTGTTAACATTTATAAAAATATAGTTGAGCTGAGAATATTTTTAATATAATGGCAAAACAAGAAATCACTGTTTGGGAGACTCGAGAGATAACTCGGTGGCTAAGAGCACTTGCTGATCGTGAAGAGGTCCCAGGTTTCATTCCCATCACCCACACAGAGGCTCACAACCACTTATAGCTCCAGTTCCAGACGCTCCAACACCTTCTCTGTTCTCGGCAGGTACTGCACACATGAGGCGCACATGCACACATGTGGTGTACATACATGCATGCAGGCGAGCATTCATACATATAAAGTAAATAAATCATTGGGAACAACAATATGAATTTGCATAGTTATGCTTCACTGTGAATACTGAAGTCAGAAAGCACAATAAAGGAGTTAGAAAGGAATCGTAAGCAAAAGCCTTTGTAAGAAATACCGATAGGACCAATTTCATAACACATTTAAAATGTTCCAATAATTGTAAAAATACTGCATAGCCATAATAGAAAAGGGACATTAAGAGATAATTCTGTTAGAAACACAAAAGGGAAATGAGCGTGGAAGATAGAAAATTTTCCAAGCTCACCACGAGGGAAAAAAATTGCAAGTTAAAGTCTGTATGGTATACGTTTTGCTTATTAAGTTAGCTAAAACGTGATGGATTCTCCATCATGGGCAGAACTGCGTGTGGATATGATAATGGAAAATGAAATTGAGGGGATGATTTGTGGAAGTGATGTGTCATATTTAGAGAGGCTTTTCAGTGTGTGAGGAACACCTTTGACCTAGTAGTTCCACGAGTAGGAATCCATCCTAAAGAAATGATCAAAGGTGGAGGGAAAATGCCTGCTCTCCGGCACATCTTTCAGTCTTTTTTCTAAGTCAGAGGCCCAGCGTGCACTTTCACAAACTCAGACTTATTGGAAAAGAATAAGCTCAGGTTCGCACAGAGAAACACACGAGCAAAACAAAAGTAGTCAAGCAAGGTAATTCCTTTTTGCAAAAGGGACGCTCCGCAACTTAAACTGGGCTAGCAAGCACACCAGAGCAGGGAGTTAATGTAGTTTTTACCAAAATCTCATATGATAGGTCAATTCATAACTGACACATGACAGAAACGAAAACAGTTGCCTCTTCCTGGCCACTGCTTTCTGGGAATGAAGCAGAACTCGTGCTAAACAAAAGTTGTACCAGGTGGGAAAATGTGCATAGACGTTTTACAAAGTGAAAAAGGCTAAAATATTTAAATTCCTTTGCATAAAAGTTTTATGAGGTGGGGAGGATTTGCATAGTATTGATCCCTAGTGGGGTAGTCACCTTTGATGGAAAAAACAGTAAAACAAAACTTTGCTCACATCCCTTTCCACGTGGTAAATGTTGGAGAGGGGTCAGAATCTATTACTATTCCATAGTTATTGTGTGTGTGTGTGTTGTGCACATGTTTGCGCATGCACACAAATGTGCAGATATATGTGACGGTCAAATGTCAGTCTTGTGTATTGTTCCTCAGGCACTCTTCACCTTGTATCTTGGAATCAGATCTCTCACTGGCCTGGAGCTTGTCAAGTCTAGGCTAGCTGATCTAGGCTAGCTGGTCAGTGAGGCCCAGGGGTCTGCCTGGCCGCGCACTTCTAGAACCAGGGTTACAGGTGTGCACACCACTCCTGGCTTTTTACATGGGTGCTGGAGATCAAACTCAGGTCCTTAAGTATTTCAGTGGCTAACCCATCTCTCCATCCCCTGCTACATAGTTTTAAAGGCCATCTATTCTTTGATGACTTCTAAAGTCTCTCCTGCACTCTGTACTTGAATATCAATCCTTCCTATGAATACTTAGTATTAATCCATATATTTAATAAACACATCCAAGTTTCAAATCAAAATCCCGGAGCCCTCCTAAGCCATGCTGCAACCATGTCAATCGATGGCATCACCACATATCCAGTTGCTTAGACTAAAGATCCACATGTCACTAATATGTTCTTTTGCCCTTATACTTCATCTCCAACCACCAGAAAACCCATTCTGCTCCCTGCAAGGCAGATTCTAAGTACAAGTATCCATTCCTAAATTTTCCGTAACTGCCGGCACTGAAGATATTGACTCAAGCCTGAGGCCTTCTCTAACTCCCATCTCCCTTCCTTTCCTTTTTTTCTCTCTCTACCTCTCAACTTCTTCTACACCAAGACTTTTATAATTGACCATGTTGCTACCTGTCTGCAACTGTTGAGCTTCTTAAAAACACACAAATCAAGCTTCCAACAGAGTAAAAATCTAATACCTTTATATTGTGTCATAACATTTCATGCAGGCCAAGTATGGGACCATTACCTAGAGCAGATATCTTCCACCGGGCCTCCCTCTGACTCTGCAGCTTCCCACTGCCCATCACCTTTACACTCCCACCTTAGTCCATCCTCCCTGCCCAGCACAATCCTTTTAGATTCCCCAAGGTTCCATCTGCTCTGAGAGGGCATTCCTGGTCCAAATTACCCACTTACCTCTACTACCCCTAGTACACTTGTCTTCCAGCTCCTTAATCCATTTTATTATTATTTGTAATGCTCACCACAGCCTACGATTATACATTTGGTGCACTTCTTCCTTATTGTTTGTCTAGGCTCTCCAAGGATAAGATCATACCAATTCCCACCGCCCTCACTCCTGGGCTTCACCTATCTGACACAGAATAGACAGCAATAGAAATTAGAAAATGAAAACTACCCTCACACCAAAGTAGTGCAATTATCTTTTCAAATTACAGCAAAATCACAATGAACCTCTAAATCATACTTTTCAGAGGAAAAAGCTTGAAGAAGAGGAAATTTTTTACTATTATACAAATAATCTAGTGAAAAAGGAAAATTCAAAATGACATGGTTTGGAGAATCAAATTCTGAAAAATTATCTTGCTCAGCATTAAAACCTTTTAAAGTATATGAAAATGGTAAAAATAGTTCTATTGTGTAATAAAATAGCAAGTGACTCTTTGCTTTTTTATTTATACTTTAAGACTTTGAACGTTTTATTGAAATTGAAAGAAATTTACTCTAACATACAAATATGTGCATGTAAATATATTCAAATTAACAATCATGCATATATACATATTGTCTTAGTGTTTCTAATGTTGAAGCGATAATTCTATTAATTGGTGAAGACACATCACGATCACAGCAACTCTTATAAAAAACAATCATTTAATTGACTTGGCTCACTTACAGTTCAGTCCATTATCATCATGGTGGAATGGTGGCATGCAGGCAAATACGGGGCTGGAGAAGTAGTTGAGAGTCCTACATCTTACGGGCAACAGCAAGTGGACTGAGTGTCACATTGAGGGAAGCTTAAGCATATATGATACCTCAAAGCCCACCTCCCTAGTGACATACTTCCTCCAAAAAGGCTGTATCTACTCCAATAAGGCCATACCACTCAAAAATGCCATTCCCTTTGGGGGTCATTTTTTGGAAACCACCACAGCTATGAATATTTATTTGCACACACATATGTTGGTATGAATTAAGGAAGAGAATTTTTTTCCTAATCGCTAGCAGGAAACGAGGTGGGAGAAAGCATCACTTTGAGGGTGGAGGATGGAAGTGGTTAAGATTTGATTAAGAGATGGAGGGTGGTGAAAAGGGTGAGTCTCTGACTTGGCTCTGGCAGGAGGAGGTCCTTCAGTCTTCCCATTAGAGACCCCAGGTCTTCAGACTCAATTGCATCTTCATGTCACTAAAATTGCAACCATGGGTGCAAACCATATTGGGGTGTTTATCAAATATTTAAATGGCAGAATGAAAATTGTGGTTACTCTGGCTTCAGTTGGGGCCATTCAGAATGCACAGACAGCATGGGAAAGCCTGTGTGCTTTCTCCCATTTGAGCTTGTGACCTAAGGCTCTTTATTGTAAGCATTTGTGCACCATTGTCTCATCAGCTCTACACATCAGGGAGCAGCTGCCAAGGCTTTTCCAAATCTCTTTAGTTAAAAATCTTCATGACCCTCAACCTGGAAACTGTGAGGCTTTCTATGCTAGGTTAGCTGGTTATCTTTAGAAGGAAAAGGAGGTAGAAAAGAGAAGAAAGAAAATGAGGAGGGAGAAGGAAAGAAACAAGAAAGAAGAAAGGATAAAAAAGAGAGAAGGAAGAGGTGAACGGTGGATGGAAAGGTGAAAGGGGTTGGGAATAGAGGAGCATGGGAAGGAGGAGAATAGGAAGGGGCAGAGAGGGGAGAGGTTTGAGGATGGGAGTTTGTTCTTGGAACCCTGGACCACAGAGACACAGAATCCTAAAAGCTGGACCAATGTTGTTGCTGAATAAGCCAAAATAATTCTCCTAGGGGTTGACAGTGTTATAAGCAGAGGAATTGTGCTCTTGAGAGTTGCAGGCAAAACTCCAGACCTTTTGACTAAGATCAGGATACTTCCACCAGGCCCAAGTGAGTTTCAGGTAACCCAAGTTTGGGCAGAGGTGGCCATGCAGTTTGGACATCTCACTAAATAGGCATGGGAGTCCATGTCCTGATGGAGCTGTTGCATGAGGCTAAAGAAGAACCAAAGGAATCACTCTCACTGAACACCACAGGCAACCTAAAGCTTCGAGGTGGCAGGTGGATCCCAAAAGAGGCTAGTTTTTCTGAATATAAGAATTTCCAGCCTAGGGGCTGGAGAGATGTCTCTACAGCTAAGAGCACTTGCTGCTTTTGTAGAGGACCAGTGTTCATTTCCAAGCACTAAAATGGCAGCTAACAAAGGTTTGTAACTCCAGTTCCAGAGGGTCATATATCCCCTTCTGGCCTCCTCAGGCACTGCAAGCACATGGTTTATAAAAACATACATGTAGGCAAAACACCATACACATAAAATAAATCTTTTATGAAAAAAAGGAGTTTCTCTGTCATGTGGCAGCAGGGATAGGAGAGAAAGAGAGATGCACCTCCCCATCAGTGCCTGAGGCTGGTGGGAGAGCTGGGCCTGAGGACATAAAAGTGGGAGAGCTAGTCCTACCCCTCATCTGCTGGCTGCAACACTCGGGATGATGGCTCCTATGCCAGTACTAGGTTGAACACAGTAGAGCTGGTCCTGAATGTGTGGGTGCAGGAGATCTGACCTTGAGGACATGAAAGCAGAAGACCTGACCCCAACCCTTGCTTATCCCTGCAAGGGGTGAACTCACCAGGGCAATGCAGGAGAGCTCACCCTGATGGTGAGGACAAGGGAGACCTGGCAGGCTGACCAACCCTGCAACTACCCAGGCCCAGTACCAGGGTTATGAGTTGGTTCAAAGCAACATCCACCCCATCTGTGATCTGCTGGAGCACCTGAAGTGACTGTTCCTGCAGATCCAAAGCTGCAGAATTTCCATGACACAGGGTAACAGCAGGATAGCCAAGAGGAGTCCCAGTGGAGGCCCAGTATTGATAGTGTAGCAGAAACCGGAGGCCTCAAACCAGATCAATGACTCTCTGCAATAAACACTTGCAAGTAAAGATATATGGGTAAGAGAGTTTACTGTGGGACTCACTGTGTCGCACTACAGCTTCCAAGACAAGCTTTGTTTCCCCTTGTTTTTCTTTTCCTCTTAAATTTTTCTGAAGCGGGTAGATACTAAGGCATGGGAAATGAAAGGGATCAAGATCCACGATGTGAAAGACACAACGAATAAATTTTTAAAAAGTTTAAGAAAGAAAAAGGGAGTTGCTAGCCTACATGAGCCAGAGTAAGAGGAAGTCCTCTCAGCTTTAACTCTTACAAAAATTAAGAGTGTGGAGCAACTTCATATTAACCAATTAGCGTGTCCTCCACCCCATCGTTCCAGTTTCATGTTCCTGCCTTATAAAACCCACTGCTCTGCCTCTTCCCTGTGGGAGTTCTCATTCTCTCCTAGAGAATAATGGCTGCCCTGATCCATGAGTCTCTATAAAAACCAAATGTGGCTTAATAAACCTTTAAATTTGTCTTTTGGTAAACTCTTTCCAAGAGCACGGTGGGAAGAAGGCAGAAAATAAGAAGGAAAAAGAGAAGGAATAGGTGGAAGGAGGGATGGAGAGGGGGGGGGGGAGGGAGGAAGGGAGGGAGGGAGGGAGGGAGGGAGGGGAAGAGGGAGAGGGAGAGGGAGAGGGAGAGGGAGAGAGAGAGAGAGAGAGAGAGAGAGAGAGAGAGAGAGAGAGAGAGAGAGAGAACTCACCAAACCACCACAGTACAAAACACACACAGGCCTCCCTCAACTGTCAGAGAGAAACTAAGAATGGAAAAGGGTTTCACAATCGTGTACATCCCAACCACACCCAGCCTTACCCAGTGAGATTATGTGACCCCCCAAAAGTGTGTTCTCAAATTCTGTCTTACTAGTAAGTTCTGAGGGTATAGAGGACGAAAAAGGTGTAAAGAAGCTCTGTGGGGTGTAGAGCCAGCATAAAGTCAACCTGAACCCAGAAGCCATGGGTACAGATGGAGAAGAGATGCTCAACTAGGTTGAGACACACTTGGGAGATTTTAATGGAGGACTTTCCAGAAATGATTGGCCTGTGGGGCTGCAACTGAGGGGGAGAGGTCATGGGTGCCTATGGAGCCATGTAATAGGCTGGGTGCCAGATGGAGTAAACGTAGAAAAAGAAGAAGCCATACAGCACACAAGCTCCACCCCTCCTGATCGAGCTTATCTATCGCTGCTGTGGTGGCCTGTGGAAGTCAGATCCCAGCTTCATTAGCCTTCCACTAGCTATAGGCTCACACCAGCACCTCCCCAGGGAGCTTCCAGGCCCTCAGCCTCAGGCTGCGGCTGTATCATTGGTCCATTCTGCAGTTTTCAGTTTCTTAGACCTAACAGCTGCGGCATTCTCTGTCTCGCCAGCATACAAATAGATGCCGATGTAAGCCAGTCTAATAAATTCCTTTGTAATCATATATTCTATTGGTTCTGTTCCCTTAGAGAGCATTGAGTAACAAAGAGATGAGGTCCCTGCCAGGGACACGCAGAGCCTGTACAGATCCAGCTTGTTTCCCAGAGTCGGAAGGGCCGCAGGGGGACAAGGTCACTCCTAATGGCAGAATGAACAGTTACAGTTTGGATAGGGAAGAAAGGTTTTGTTTTAAATTAATTCCTCAGTTAAAATTTTTCATTTTATTTATGTCTATGGGTTTTTTTTGTTGTTGTTGTTGGTTTTTTTTTTTTTTTTTTTTTTTGCCTGCATGTATGTATTGCACCACTTTATGCTTGTTATCTGAGGAGTTCAGGAAAAGACTCCAGATGACCCGGAAATGAAGGTACAGAGAGACAGCTGTGAGCCATCTATGGGTGTTGTTGGTTGAATCCAGGTAGAAGAGCAGCCAGCGATCTTAACCACCGCTCCATGTCTCCAGGCTCCAAGGGAAGGTCTTTCTGTTTTCTCCAAAGCATGCTACAACCTCTGCTCCCGCAACCCCACAGAAACTCAAGTCCTGGAAGGATGAGCTGTAATTTGTAGCACACGCTTTCAATCTTAGCACTGCAGAAGCAGAGGCAATAATAGCTTGGTGAGTTCAAGGCCAGTCTGATCTACATAGTGACTTCTAGGCCAGCGACATAGCAGCGAGACCATATCTAAAGAGAGAGAGAGAGAGAGAGAGAGAGAGAGAGAGAGAGAGAGAGAGAGAGAGAGAGAACGAAAGAGAAAAAAGAACGAAAGAAAAAAAAAGAAAAAGACATGGAGGGGCATTCTGTGCATTATCCCCAAATGCCATACCAGCTTAGTCTTTGGAGAGAACCCAAACAGCTGAACTCGCTCTTTGATAAAACACTGTTTGACAGAAAAATGGGCTGCCCAGTAGTCTGTTCCGAAAGGCAGGGCTCATGAATATGCATAATGTCCTTTCACTGGAGACAATTGCTCCAAAGGTTACTGGAGCAGAGCAGGCTTGGGGAGCAAAGCTCATTAACACCCCCTCCCCCGCGTATCCCCCTGCAGGAAGGTTCTGGAAAGTTAAAGGTACTTCCTGGGTCTCTGTGATGTTTTCTCAGTGCTGGCCTGACTCACAGGGCTTCTCTCCTGCCTTCATCAAAATAACAAATAGAGCTCAGAAGTAAGAGAGACCAGGATCCTACAGCCTTCTCTCAGGGCCACCAGGGAATGTGACTCCCACACCACGGGCCTCAGAAAGCTCACAGAAGATGCAAGGTTCATCGGGTATTCAGAAACTCTGAGAAAGGAGACCAGCTCATCCCTGGAACCCAGAGCAGTGGTAAGGAACTGGACAAGGGAATTTGCTTCTAACATATCATACCCTGCCCCGTTGGTGTCTAGACCCTTTAGGAGAGATGTGTCACTCTGTGTGACAGTGATGGTGTGGCAGCTAAATAGATTAGTTGTTTTATAAGAAAAATTATCCTGGCAATGCAAAGAGCTAAGTCAGGAGTGGTGGACTGAGCATAGAATATTCCACAAGTCATCCAAACTTACTATTTGTTTCCCAGGAGACCATGTGACCATGGCAATACCACCATGTAACTTGACCCTCAAACAGCCACCAGTGTCCTGTTAAAGGAGAAATATGGGCAGCTGAGCACTATGCAAAGAAGGTGAGGTGTGCTCACACAGCAGAACCCAGCTGACACTAACACTCGGATGCCTGTGCTCTGAAGTCTGCAGGGGATGCTGGGCAGAACTCAGGCCTGCTGGCGGGTTCTCACACTGAATAGGCAGTCGCTTCCTTTGAAGGGCTATATAGATGGCGGTCGCTGGGAGCGGCAGCCCGGTTTCTTCCTGCTTTTGAAGGGGTCTAAGACAGATGGCTGGCTATGTGGTTGAACCGTGCTGAGCACGAGAGCTCTCCTCCACGGAGAGGGCTGGGAAGTGGAAAGGCAAAGCTACTTTTCTGAAGAAATGGCTGGAGGAGAGCCATCTACAGTTTGAGACTCTTTATGTGCCAACATGGACAGATGGCAAACACACACATGTACCTGCTCTGAGCCAAAGCCCCAGGGACCTAAGTGGGAACTTTAGAACTGCTATTGAGGATGATTTGTGTCCAAGTCTCAAGTCTCAGTTTACCTTCTCTGAAAAAGAGGCTAAGAATATCTCCGTCACAGAATCCCTGGTGGTAATCCACCTTCCCCCCACCCCATCCCCATCCACTCCTCAAAGAGAGTAAGGCCTCCCCTAGGAAGTCATCAAAGTGTGGCACACTACTTTGAGGCACCTCCCCCCTTCCCATATTTAGATTGAGTAAGGTAACCCTCCAAGAAATGAGCTCCAAAAAACCAGTTAAAGCAGTAGGGATAAATCCTGGTCCTACTGCCAATGGCCTCCAGGTGGTGCCTTTCTATACTGTCTGTAAATGACGCTGTTTGTGGTGATACCTCAAGTCTGAAGACAAGGGCGAAGAGTCCTTGTCCTGGCTCCCTTCCTGCTGCTGTGATAAACACCATGAGCCAAAGCAATTCATGGAGGAAAGGGTTTGTTTGACTTACAATTCATCAGCAAGGGAAGTCAGGGTAGGAACTCCAGCAGAAGCCCAGGCAGGAACCATGGAGCAGTGCAGCTTATTGGCCTGTTCCCCATGGATTGCTCAGCCTGCTTTCTTTTGCAACTAGAGGTCACCTGTTCACAGGTGGCATATCCCATATCAATCACTAACTAATGCCACACAGACGTGCCTACAGGCCATCTGATGGAGGCATTTTCACAGTTGAGTTTCCCTAGCTTGTGTCGGGCTTGACAAAAACTAATGAGCACGGCATCCAAATTCAGGAGGAGATACAACATGATAGACACAGTGGCTGGCATCTCACCATGCAGAAGAAATGAGGGAAGATAAACTCTAAGGGGAGAGTGTTTTTGTATGGAGCCTTAGAGGACAAGTAAGTTCTTCATGAGGACAAATGGAACCAAGGAAACTTTATAGGCCAAAAAGCAGTTCCTCTCACTGTTGTTACAGACAGCTTCACCATCTTCAACTGGGGTGTAAAAAGCCCCCCAATAACTCACAGGCAAGACAGAAAGACAATACAGTCTTCACACAATGGGAGGTGCATCACAGAAATGCTTCAGGAGCTCCCACTCCATCTAAGGAGGGCTGGCAGGCACCCCAAAACAACATGAGGGGTAGAAAGAATGGTAATATCAACCAGAGATGTGCATAAAGTTGAGAAAAGAAAGCAGAGAATGCAAAATTGATTTGGAAAAAATATAATGCAATGAATCCCTCTACCCAGTAGTTACACCTTCTACAGGCTGGGCCCCTGTAGTAGTTCCATGAGAGGGGACTCCTGGCCCTGTCTGGATATCTGTTTAGGATGCAGGCATGTACATGGGAAATGCCTTCATTATGTTCCAAGGCAGCAGCTCATGACAGCCTCCCGGAAACAACACAAAGGCCTTTCACAGGTAGACGGAGGTCTGACCCTTTACTGGCATGTGCACATACCATCCCTTCTGCAGTGTTGAAATGAGATACAGAAACTTCCTGGTTCTTGAAGACTGAACCTAGGGTGATGTGGCCTGACAGAGAACATGCCGCACCACGACTAGCAGGCTGTCTGCTCAAGGTCATTGAAGGATGCAGACTCAGCACCTCTAAGTCACCGGGATCCTGTCAAAATAGATTCTGGCTTCTTAGAGCGAGCTGTTGGATTTTTTTCTGCTCCTCTGACATTCAACTAGGTGATGCTGAGGATACTGGTTGGCAGCCTAGGCCGAATCACTTGTTTAGACACGTGGGTGGTGGCTGTTGGGTGTCTCCCTAGTGTAATTGACTCCTTAAAATGGGGACCCTTGCCTACTCTCCTCTTACTTGGGTGGAAGACAACACTACCCAAGGACACAGATAAACCTACAGGTGAGGAGTGGTGTGGATAAACCTACAGGGAAGAGGTAGTGTGTTCTTTGGAGAGATTGCAAATAAGAAGAGGGGTAGAAGGAGGCTTTGATGCCAATATTGAAAAAATTTGGCCTGACTTTGCTGGCTAAGTATGCTTTTCAACTCAATGGGATTATGAGACACTTAGGGTTTATCAAAGTATAACTCTAGGTATGTCTATAAGGAAATTTCAGAGACAATTAGATTATGAGGTTTAATTCATGGATGAATTTAAAATCTAAGTAGAGTCAGGGCTAGAGAGGTAGCTCAGTGGGTGAGAGTGAGCACTGCTTTTGCAGAGGACCAGAATTCATTTCCCAGCACCCAGCTGCCTGGAACTCTAGCTCTAGGAGAGACCTGACACCTCTGGTTTCCACAGGTATGCGTGTACACAGCCACACGCGCGTGCATGCACACACAAACACACACACACACACAACTAAAATAATAAAAAATAAACTATTTACAAGACTTAGACTATTGAGAGGTGGTAGAACTGTGGAAAGTGAGGGCTATTTGAAGAAGGTGGGTCCCTGGGGTGCGTCCTTGGAAAGCCCGGGGTCCCTTCTGTTCCAGTGCTGACACCCTCACCACAATGAACTGGAATTTTGAAACAATGAGTGGTATCCATCATTTGTTCCTTTAAGCTGTTTTCTCAGATACTTTATCAAAAGAAGAAAAAAAATACCTAACTCTCTGGCTGATAAGAGAGGGATGCCCTGAAGTGGGAATCGGGAGGAAAGAAAAGAAAATATCATCTGCAGAGACAAAGACAAAGAAAAGAATAAGGAAGTGTCATTGGTTGGGAAAGGGAGGAGATGAAGGAGACAGAATGACTAGATGAATTGTAGTTACCTGGATCAGATCTCAGAATAGAAAGAGATCACTGGAAAAAAAATGATGAAATCTGTACAGATTTCATTCTTATGTTTATAGTTCTGTTTCAAGGTTAATGTCTTTGTTTTGATGAATGCTCTTTGGTTATGCGAAATGTTGAGATGTGAGGAAACTGGGTGAATGGTATGAAGTGGCTTTCTTTAGTCTTGTTGTAACTCTTCAGTAACTTCAAAATTATCTCAATATTAAAAAATATTAACTGTCAAAAGAATTTTAAAAAGAGAGCAGGAGAGAAAAGTAATATAAACAGGGTCATTTATATTCGCCATTCCATGGATTTTGTGTGAGATAAGAGAGTAGATCCGCAGCTCCAGTCTCTCTCTCTCTCTCTCTCTCTCTCTCTCTCTCTTTCTCTCTCTCTCTCTCCCTCTCTGTAAATAGCATACATATGTTACCCTGAAATCCAAGGCAATTATATTACCATTGCCCACTAAAAAGAATGAGATGATTCTAAGTTGTGAACTATACTGCAGAGAACTTCCTTGTCTCATACACCAACAATTTAGAGCAATTTCCACAGGCTGAATGAGATCCATCCCTGTATACGACAGGAGACTATGACATCTCTGCTCTTTTTTCCCTCCACTCTCAGTTCCTGCATAAATCTGGAAATCAGGCTCAGAAGTAGGCTGGAGAATGACCGGTTTCATCTCTCCCCTGTCCTTTCCAGGGCAGAATCCATCCGTGGATAAAGCCATCAGTTCTCCCAGCTCCTCAGTGTAAACATAGCAGAAAGTAGAGAGGGGTTGCCCAGAATTCTGCTTCTACACACCTCCAAGATCCTGCCTGAATGGCAATGACCACCAAGGTTCCTTATCGTAGAAAAAAATTACTGGGTTTAAGCTGGCCTCCTCTGAGGTTTCCAGGATACAAAACATGTGACCCATAGCCCAGCAGGGCTGGAAAATGCCAGGTCCCACCGTAGTAGCACCAGAAAGCTCTGACACCTGGCGAGCAGTGACCTCTGAGGGCCTCTCATCAGAAGGACACAGAGTCATCATTGTGAAAAACTGGCCAGCCATCTGCCTGTGCCATGTGGTTTAGGAAGGAAGCATGTGATCTTTCCTTCCAGGCCAGTCATTTCTACCTGTAGGAATAGAACAGGTACCAGCAGCTGCTGGTCCATTCCAGAAGAGCCATGTGTATACTGCCCAAAAGGGGGAAGGGGTGGACAGGTCTTGTGGGAATGTGGCAGGAAAGAGCTGATAGGTGTTGACGGTCGGGGACGTTTCTGGAACCGTGAAGCCAGGGGTATCTACAGAACATGGGTTTACTCACGGGAAGAGCAATTTCTAGGCATCGTAGGTAAAGAGCCTTTCCTGAACATTCTGACTAATCTAGAACTTTCTCCCTCGGTACCTCCATTCATTGGGCACTAACAGGGATGGGGGCATATCCTACATGCTTGCCTGTTCACCTCTTCTCAACATATAGAGCCAGGTGTAACAAAACCACAGAAATCATACATTGAGTCAATGTGACATCTGAATGACTTGCCATTCCCTTGGAAACTGCAGCAACAAATCTTATTTCTATTTCCTTTATCACCTGTGTGGCCTTGCATGGCAGGGCTCCTCCTCTAGGGGACACTGACAAGTCTCTCCTGAGCTCCTGACCTTACCATGCATGAATAATAAGAAAGCTTAGGGCTTGAGAGATAGCTCAGTGTTCAAGAGTACTGGCTGCTCTCCCAGAGGACTCGGGTTTGATTCTGGCACCCACTTGTGTAAATGGAGACTGTGCTTTCTTTTCTGGCCACCCAGACCCAAACAATCACATAAACACTGTATTAATTACAACACTGCTTGACCAATGGCTCAGGCATATTCCTAGCTAGTTCTTACATTCTTAATTAACCCATTTCTATTTTTTTTATTTTATCATGAGGCTCGTGGTTTGTTACTCCACATTTTGCTTCTTGGGCATATATGGCAACTGCACAATTCTGCCTTCTTTCTCCCTGCATTCAGTTTAGTTTTCCTGCCTCACTATATTTTGCCCTGCTATAGGACAAAAAAGCTGTTTTATTAACCAATGGAAGAAAGTTAGACCCTTGAAAATGTACCTTTGAAGGCTAGATGAGGATAGCAGACCCTTCTTGACTCTCCCTGTGAATCAAACAAATTTTCCCTCCCACACATCCCTGTCAAGGTGTTTTGGCCTCTCTGTGCGTTCAAAAGTAGTAGGGGAAAATTACTGTGGACCCAAACTATGAGCCACTCACCTCACACACATTTTCATAGTGTCGTAAAGCTAATTAGAACATTCTAGTATTCTGATACTTCTGTTTATTTGGAGAATGATGGCTAATACTGAGTTTTGTACCAGAATGACTCTAGAGGAACAGACTTGAAGGGTGAGTTTCTTGAAACTCTTTCAGGAGTTCTTGAATTTGCTGTCTCATATGCTTGGATTTAAAGATCTAGTGGGTCTATTTCCAGCAGTAAAGCTAGTGCCTGAGTCCACGGCATGACTATTTATAGTTGCAAGCAAAGCTTCTTCATTGGATCCTCCTCATCAGCTGCTTATAAAAAGCTAAGCGCTAAATGACTCTCTACGTGACACTCTTGAGCATTTTTAGAAATGACACAGTATAAGGGCATCAATTGTTAGTTGCTCCCCATGCTATTGGAGCAACATTATGGAAGAAAATGATGCACTCAGGGGATTTGAATTTTGAAGTCAAGCATCTAAGTCTGGGTGTGACTGACCTTAAGAAGATCCAACTGTAAGACATACATTGCTGAAAGCCAAATGAGAATTTTTTCCCCTGATGATCTGAATTACACAGGAAATTAAACCCTCAGCTGTACAGGGGTAAGGCGAGGGCATTTGTGAGCTCCTATAAATTAGGACAGAAACATGTGGAAAGACCCTAATAAATCTGGGAACAGTCTCCACGTTCTGACAAGTCATCTTTGCTAGTGGAAAAGTGCCTAAAAGCTCAGTGAAAGTGGACTACCTACCCCCTGAAGAAATTTTTTTCCAAACCCAATGGTAACCTCCCCACCCTGTTTTGCCACCTCTTTCTGAAGAGATGTGTATCCCCTTATTTCCTTATCTAAGGAAAAGTTAATGCCCTCTCCTGAAGTTATCAAACCAGATCATACTGGTGTGTCTTGAAGATTCCCCCCTTATCACCTCCTATGCTTTCAGAACTGTAGCTATTCACAAGTCAAGTCCCCCAACCTCTAAAGGTGAAATGCAAAGAGTGACCCATTGTCTTTTGTTTTTCTATTGCTGTGAAGAGACTCCATGACCAAGACAACATAAAAGGAAGTATTTAACTGGGTGCTTGCTTAGTTGCAGTGGGTGAGTCCATGCTCATCTTGGTAGAGAGCAGAGCAGCAAGCCAGAGGGCAAAGTGCTGGAGCAGTAGCTAAGACCTTGCATCTCATCAGCAAGTGGGAGACAGAGATATAGATAGATAGACAGACAGACAGACAGACAGACAGACAGACAGACAGATGATAGATAGATAGATAGATAGATAGATAGATAGATAGATAGATAGATAGATAGATAGATAGAGATAGATGATAGATAGATAGATGATAGATAGATAGATGATAGATAGATGATAGATGATAGATAGATAGATAGATAGATAGATAGATAGATAGATAGATAGATAGATAGATAGATAGATAGATAGATAGATAGATAGATAGATAGAAAGATAGATAGATAGATAGATAGATAGATAGATAGATAGATAGATGATAGATAGGTAGATGATAGATAGATAGACAGATGAGATTTGCCCTGACATGGGTTCTTGAAACCTGAAAGTCCACCCCCAGTAACATCTCCTCCTCCAAGTTCACACCTCCTAATCCTTCTCCAACAGTTCTGCCATCTGAGATCAAGCGTTTAAATATATGAGCATATGGGGGCCAATCACATTCAAATTACTACACCCCTGAAGAAGCATACAGTATCCCAAAGAAAGACTTGATTTTTCTACCACATAAAAGCAGAAATCTGGAGTATATGTGTAGTAATAAGTATTAAGGTTGAAGCTGACTGCAGAAGGAAGGCAGTTTTGGGCCAGGCTGTAATGAATGATGTGGATTCCCTAAGCAAAAATGTTCCTCATTTAATGTTGATGCTTGGGAAACTGGAGCGTATGCCAGCAGTTTTGTTGGCTAAAATATGAATCAGAACGAGGCCCATCGTAAACAAGTTGAATATATAATCTCTCTTATCTTAACGCAAAGGAAGGCATTCAAACTCATGGGATGTTGGAATGGAGGCTTGTTGGGTAAGATCTACGGACCTGTAGAAGGAATGGCCAGAGATCTTTTGCCAGGATCATCAGTACTTTGAGAAATAATCTATAAGGGTACCCAGCATTCTTGAAGGTTCTTCTCTCTAAGCCAGCTCTTACATGGAGGACCACAGGCATTCAACTGACAAACCTAAAGGCAGGTGGGAGCTCTTGGATTTCGGTGTGGCAGGAGTCAAGTGGTGGTTTTTGATCATGGAAGGCAAAGGTGATGACTAGTTTCAACTGGCAGTTTGAAACCAGCCTGAATCACCTGGAAGGGGAATCTTAAGGAGGGATGTCTAGGTTGTCCAATAGGAATATCTGCAGAAGATTGTCTTGAGTATACTAACTGATGTGGAAGAACCTGCTTAAAAGTAGATGTTACCATTTCCTAGGTTTGGGCCCCAACTTATCTAAAAGAGGAAAACTGAACTGAGTCACAAGCATCTGTTCATTTTCTGCTCTCTTTTTTGAGATATATTTACTTTTATTCTATGTGTATGAGTGTTTGCCTCTATATACATATTTGTGCACTGTGTTTATACAGTGCCCATGGAGATTGTCGGGTGGTGCCGGATCCCCTAAAACTGGGGTTATGGAATATTGAGAAGCACCATGAGGAAACTGAATCTGGGTCCTCTTCCAGAGGACCCATGCTTTCAACTGCTGAGCCATCTCTTCATGACCCAAGTTTCTTTTTATCAAATCATTTTACCACCATTCGAGACCAGTACTGTGAACAGTGGAAGAGGCCCAGTTACCTTTCTGGAAGCCCCATCAGAGCAGTATGTAGTGTTTCTGTTTTATTTTAGTTGTTTTTACTCTTTTGCTCTTTTGAGGGCCTGCCTCCCAGCTCCCAACTAAATCACACAGAGTCTTATTCATACTTAGGAATACCTGGCCTTAGCTTGGCTTCTTTCTGGCCAGCTTTGCTTAACTTAAATTGCCTCTGGGCTTTTACATTTCTCTATTTCCATATATCTTTCTTTACTTTTTACTCCATGGCTTTCTGTGTAGCTGAATGGCTGGCCTGTCACGTCCTTCTCCTCCTTCTCTTGCTTCTCAGTCTCCTCCCACATTTTTTCTCTTATTTATTCTCTCTGCCTGCCAGCCCCTTCTATTCTCTCTCCTGCCTTGTTAATGGTCATTCAGCTCTTTATTAGGCCAATCAGATGTTTTAGGCAGGCAAAGTAACACAGCTTCACAGATTTAAGCAAATGCAACATAAAAGAATGTAACACATCTTTGCATCGTTAAACAAATGTTCCACATCATAAACAAATGTAACACATCTTAAAATGGTATTCCATGATGGCAGTAATGAGGGTGGTCCATGACAAGCAAACAGATCTTATACACTGACTAATTCACCTTGATGTTCCTAGAAGTGAGCTACATTAGAAGCCTATTCTTGACCATCTGTATCAAGGGCATGGATATTTAATATGAATTATAAAAATGAAACCACTGCTCCTCATCCCCAGATCTGAGCCAGAACATAGCCTCTGAAGGGAAGATTGTGTTTTCTCAATGAAGGACGCTGATATCTGTACAGAAGATCACTTTATCCCTTCTTTTTCTTCCTTCCTTCCTTAAATATATCTGCAGGTTACTATATTAGAGAAAATGAAAATGAAAGAAATATCAAGAAACAAAAGAAACAATAAATAATGATTTTTTAAGGGGGAGGGATTGGAGAGACAGCTCAGAAATTAAAAGAGCATACAGCTCTTCCAGAGGATCTGAGTTTGGTGCCCAGCGCCCAGGTAAGGCAGCTTATAATCACCTGTAATTCCAGTTCCAGAAGAATCCAACAGCTTCTGGCCTCCATGGGCACCTGTATACCCACATACACACACACACACACACACACACACACACGCACACGCACACACACACACACACGCGCGCACACACACACACACAGAGAAAGAGAGAGAGAGAGAGAGAGACGCACACACACACACTAAAGAGAGATGTTTGAAAAGCAATAAAAAAAATCAGAAAAAAGATCACTCCAAGCACATTAGACATGGACTCTGAACTGAACTTGATTCTGGCAGATTGGAAACATCCCTCTTGCCCTCCTATTAGAGGAGGGTCTTATAGAAGTCTGGTCAACAATAGAGGCTCTGCTCCATCTTACATTTGATCCAGGGTGTCCCCTTAACCATGTTGTGTTGTTATTTCCCCAACTTCAGAATGTATAATTAGAAGATGACCATTCAACAGCTGGCAGAATCCTTCCATGTGTTCCCTGATCTGTGGAGACCATAGTGGGAAAGGGAGAGAAAAAAAAAGCCATTTGAATTATTTCTGCCTAGGTGAATAGTAAATTAGAAGTAGCACTGCATTCCTGGAGGGATTACAGAGATTAGTGCCACCAGCAAGGACTTGAAAGATGCAAGAGTGTTGATTCCCACCATGTGCTCATTCAACAATTTTATCTGACCTCTACAGAAGCCAGATGAATCTCACCAAAGAACAGGGGATTATCATAAGCTTAACCAAGCAGTGACTTCAGTTGTGGCTGCTATATCAGATATGGTTTCATTCCTGGAGCAAATAAACACATCTCCTAGAACCCAGCTATTGGTTTATTAAATTGTCTTTGCTTCATCCTTGGCCATAAGGCCCATTCAGCTAGAAAGACCAGTAACCCACCTCCACTGTACCCTTCTAGGGCACATTAACTCTCCAACCCCTCAACATGATTCGGTCTCGAGAACCTTGATTGCCTTCCCCTGGGCCATGACATTGATGATCTCATGCCAATCATACTCAGTGGGTGCATAGTGACAGCTACTCTCGATTTACTGGTAGTACATTTGCACATTAAAGGATGGGAAATAATTCAGTAAAATTGAAGGGCTTTCTCCTTCAGTGAAATGTCTAAGAATTCAGAGGTATGTTTGTTTTAGACACGGTCTTACTATGTAGCCCTAGCTATAGTCTAGAGCTCATTTTTTAAAACCAGCTTGGCCACAGACTCACAGACATCTGCTTTCCTCTGCCCCTTGAGTGCTAAGATGAAAGGTGTGTGCCACCATGTCTGACTGTGGTATTATGAAATATTCATTCTAAGGCAAAAACTGTATCTGGTTCATCCCGCAAACAAAAACTGACATACCAAGCAGATATCTGAGTTTTAGAGGGAACATATCTATCATTTGTGTGTTGTTCTGAATGACATATTTTTATTTGGTTGGATAGGTTTCCTTTTTAAGGCCCAGAGCATAAACTCTGAGCCTTGCATATGCTGAGTCAGCACTTTACCAATGAGCTATATCCCTAGTTCTGTTCCCTTTTGAGGTGTGGTTTTGCTAAATCCTGACCAGCTTTGAACTCACTCTGCAATCAAGACAGGTCATGAACTTTCTTTTCTTCTGTCCCAGCCCCCTAGTGGCTGGGATTACAGGCATGCTTCACCATGCCAAACTTAACTGCTACATTCAAGGTGGATTCAGAAAAAGAATGCTCTATGGCAGACCCAGGCTGCTTAGCAAACTGCTCATTAATGGTCCATTTAATTCAGCAGGTCCCATGATGTTTGAACATGTGTTGGTGATACATGTGAACTACGTGGAGACATTGATAAGCCCTTCTATGTCAGTTTCAGTTTGGATCTTTAGGGTTTAGACAAGACCTTGTTCTCATTGATAAGCCACTGCTCCCTCTCTGAGAAGAAGCCTTTGACCTGCTAATGGGCCTTAGAGATGGAACACCCGGCCATCACCAACCAGTTGCCTTGTGACTTGAGCCATCCTTCACAACTGTTATTAATCCACTAAACCATACAGTTGAGCATGTGCAGTAATATTTAATCTTCAAATCACAGTGGTATGTGTGTGATTGGGTCCAAGTGGACCCCGAAGGCACAATAAGTCACAGGGAGAGGTGGTTTATCTACCTGAAGTTCCTGATCTTACTGAATTGTCTTCTAGTTCCCAGTCTGCACCTGTGGCCTCATGGAAGTATCCTTACTACTGGCAAACAGAGTAAGAGAAGACTCAGACTTGATCTACAAGGAATCAATAAAATATACACACACAATATGCAGAATATGACATCTGTGAGCCAAGTAGGCTGAGATCTTTAGGAAGAAATACTTCTATCAGGAGAATCACAGTTCCTTTGAACTAGAATTTATAATTGCCACCTGACCACTTTGGGACTCCTTGATGTCTGACTCAGCTGGGAAGGAGAGACTTAAGTGTTGATTGGGACAATTGACCCAAATTATGAATAAAATAACAATTAAAAGTCCTGGCTGCTCTTCCAGAGGACCTGGGATCCATTCCCAGTACCACATGGAGACGAACAACTGTCCCTAATTCCAGTTCCAGGAGATTTGACAGTCTCTCCTGGCGTTCCCCTGCACTAAATGGAGGCAAAGCACCCATACACATAAAATAAAAATAAAACAATCTTTAAAGAAGAGGGAAGAGGTGGAGGAGGAGGAGCTGTGTGCTAAGCTAGAAAGGGCTGGACTTTGGTTGTCAGCTTGACTGTGTATAGATGCCTCCAATGGAGCTAAGACACCCGGTTACTGAGAACATCATTTCTGAGCATTTCTTAAAGTCATTTCTAGAGCTAGCATTTGAATTAAGGGTGGGGTAATTTGTCACTGTCAATGTGGTGGACATCATCCTATCTACTTATGGTCCCACTGAGACAAAATGGAAAAGGGAAAATTTGAATTGTTACCAAGGTAAGCCATCATCTCTCCCACCCATCCTTTTGGACAAAAGAACTCATAGGTCTTCAACTTTTAGCTAGGGTTGAGTCTTCTACCATGGAGACTCCTGTTTCCAAGGTATTGGATTAGAACCTCAGCAATGCTTTCCTAAGCCTCCTGCTTATAGGGCAAAGAACTTCAGCCTCTATTTTCCTGTGGCCCGTCTTTCAAACTGACTTTATCATCCCAGACTCTCTCCTTCTCTAGTTTCATTTCTCAGGAGAACTTGGTCTCCATCTTGAAAACATTATTTCAGCACAATATACTCTCAAACAGTATGCGTGTGGTCAGAAGAGCCCCTAGCGTACATCCTTTTCTGGAGAGTCAGAGTTCATTAACAAAGTCAGAGTTCTCAGAAGTCTTGGGACAAAGTCATCTATTTGAGTTCAGTGTTTCCCAATTTGACTTGAACTCTCTTCAAAGGGGACACTTTGGGAACTGCTATTCTACAATAAGGTTTGGCAATGAAGACCCACAGGCCAAAAGTGACCCGCTGCCTCTTGGCGTAAATAAACTTTGATTGGAACACAGTAACGTCCATTAGTTTATGGGCTGCCTGGAGCTGTTTTTGCACTGAGACACCAGAGCTCAGTCCGTGTCACAGAGAATATATGGCTCAGAAAAGCTGAGACTTTTAGAGTCTGGCCCTTGGCAGGAAAGGTTTACAGACCCCTGCTCCAGGATAACTCCTGCCTGTTCTTTTTAAAACACAGTGAGTCAGAGAGGGGGAGGAAGGCTGCCTGGAGTTCCAGAGCAGAAGGTGTCACTGCAGGGACCCCCATATCACTGTATTCCTGATGTTGTGCCCTTCCCAGAAGCCCTTTCCACTTGCACGGCCCTGCCTCAGTTCTTTCTTCCCCCTCCCAGGCCCTGTTTTCTTGGCTCACCAGTGTGAGCGGTGAAACAGCCCCCATATTCTGGTTTAACAAGCTGTACTGCATTTTACTGCATCACTTGCCAGGCTTCTGATGACCCAGGCCTCTTTCAGAAGTGAAGGTGCTTCAGGGAAGGTGCCTGGCGAGGTTCTATCCTGTGTTTAATCCCATTAAACAAAGTAGTTCCAAGCTACCTTTAAAAGAAAGTTGAAGCCGGGCGGTGGTGGCACACGCCTTTAATCCCAGCACTCGGGAGGCAGAGGCAGGCGGATCTCTGTGAGTTCGAGGCCAGCCTGGTCTACAATAGCTAGTTCCAGGACAGGCTCTAAAAAAGCTGCAGAGAAACCCTGTCTCGAAAAACAAAAAAAAAAAAAAAAAAAAAAAAAGAAAGTTGAAAAGGTATACATCTGGTGCAAAGTGCTCTGAGGACAGAAATACAAACCCACAGGAGGTTGACCAGGGTGAATGAATTACTTAGTGCTCATTAGTTATTGTTAACTTGACATAAACTGGAATCATCTTGGAAGAGGGACCCTCAATTGAGGAACTGTCTCCAGGAAACTGGCAAGTCTGTCAGGGATGGGGCTGGAGAAATAACTCAGCAGTTAAAAGCATGCACGACTCTTCCAGAGGACCTGAGTTAAGTTCTCAAATTAGGTGGCTCACAACTGCCTGTAACTCCGGCTCCGGGGCATGCAATACCCTCTGCATACACATGCATACTCTCTCTCTCTCTCTGTCTCTGTCTCTCTCTCTCTCTCTCTCTCTCTCTCTCTCTCTCTCTCTCTGTCTCTCTCTCTCTCCCTCTCTCTCCCTCTCTCTCTGTCTCTCCCTCTCTCTCTCTCTGTCTCTCTCTCTGTCTCTCCCTCTCTCTCACTCTCCCTCCCTCCCTCACACACACACACAGAGACCGAGAGAGAGACCGAGAGAGAGACCGAGAGATGTAATTCAAATCTAAAAAGAAAGAGGTCGAGCATGGTAATTCACGCTTTCAATCCTAGTACTTAGAAAGCAGAAAGAGGTGGATCTCTGAGTTTGAGGCTAGCTTTGTCTACATAGTGATGTACAGAATAGGCAGGGCTACATAGAAAGATGCCTTCTCAAAAAAATAAAGAAGAAAAAGAAAAGAGAAGAGAAAAAAGAAAAGAAAAGAAAAGAAAAGAAAAGAAAAGAAAAGAAAAGAAAAGAAAAGAAAAGAAAGCAGGCCATTGGGAGCAAGCCAGTAAGCAGTGTTCCCCCATTGCTTATGCTTGAGTCCTGCCTCCAGGTTCCTACCTTGAGGTCCTGCCTCGACTTCCCTCAGTGAAGGACTGTGATAGGGAAGTGTAAGGCAAATAATCCCTTTCTCCCCAAGTTGTTTTTGTTCATGGTGTTTTGTCACAGCAAAAGAAAGCAAACTGGGACAGACAGGGACATTAAAATATGAATTAACGGGCCCAGGTATTGGCTGAAGACCGCAGAAGATGCTTTCTAAGCATGAGAAAAGCAAAACCAAGTGGCTAGAGGTGGGATCTTACTGAATGGAGTCTAGTGGGAAGGAAATAGAGAGCTCTGGAGGCAGAGAAGTAGTCAGAAGACAGACAGGGATAGCAATTCATTGGTCACAATCAAGAATGTAAACTCATCCCAAGTAAGGTGAAAACAGCTTCCAGAATACATGTTCTGAAATCCTGATGTATAAGCAGGATCCTCTGTGAAAATTTAGCTCCCCAAATCCTGTATGGTCCAACAAAGACACATGGCTGGAAATGGCAGATGCTCCCTGAGATGTTTAAAACATGAACATGTGCACACTATAAATGAAGTGACACATTCCTGTCCCCCAGATTCCCAGGTTAGTTCCTGCTTGCCTCCGTTCCCTTGGTATTGATTACTGTGAGTACTCTCTTCCACTCCCCAAAGTGTCTTCGTGTGAATGATAAATTATAAGGTCACAGTAATTATACCCCTTGCTTCCATGTAATTTAAGCCTCATGAGGTCCATTACTCTTGGGTCGATGGCTTATTCTACCTTGAAATATAAATCCCTTACAATTAATAGAAACTGTCACATGTTTATGTCTTGATTCCCGGCTCTGCACTATCTGTTCCCAAGGACGAGATGCAGCATTCTGAGGTTTAACCTAAAATACAACACAGCCTTCAGTTCATCACTGCTCCCAAGTTATGCCAATGTCTTTCTCAACAATCCTGCCGGATGTGTGAAGAGTAGCTATTCTCTTGGGGACAGTGAGTAGCCAAGATTTCATAGCTACCGAATGTCAGAATTAGAACTTAAAGTCATTAGGCCTCCTTCCTCAAAACAACATTTGGCTGACTTCTCCTCTTGGGCGGGGTACTTGTAACCAGACAGAGGAGAAGCTGGTGACCTTCCTTGTGTGCACTTTTGGAATATAAAATGAGTAGTAATAGCGCTTGTCATAGTAGGTGATCAGAATGTAGCCAAGGCTGTTGACAGTAAAGAGATTTTTGTGGCTTTTGCCGAGTCGGGTTGGATGTGATGTCCTGTAATGTGAGAGCTGACCCATCATCTCCCTGAAGGCATTCAGAGCTGACACCCAGAGCCAAGATACTCTTGTATAGATCCAAAACCAATCTGTAAATGATGTTCAGAAGAGGGTTCTCTGATCACCGAACTCCAGGAAGGTGCACTCAGAAGATTCAGGTCTCCCAAGAACTAAAGGAGTGAGGAAACCATACTCAGAGCTATTACCAGCAACCTTACCTCCAGACTTCTCGAGGATCATCTAGGAGTTTTTGCCCTGGGGAACCCAGAAATGGCTCCAATGGACCCATCAGGCTAAAGCGTCCTTCATTGGCACTTAGACTGAAAGAGAAGGTTGAAGAAGAATTTGAATTACAGAGGTAGTCAAAAAGCTAGACCATAGTGGGAGTTTGTAGGTCACAACCAAGAATTTAGACCGTATCCCAAAAAAGGTGGGAGAACTTCCAAAGAGGGAAACTTAGAGGTTCTGGCATGTGTGGACTCCTCTCCAGAAACATTCCTAGTCCCAAAGGTCACACTCTTCAGGAAGAGGAACGTGGAGCCTGCAAACACTTCTGGAGATGGCTTAGCTTGGACACATCACAGCAGTGACTGCAAAACCTAAATTTTCTGCTCACATTAGAGATTCTTAGGCAACTTGGGACAAGTCATCAGGCAAGAAGAAGTGGAGAGAATGAGTTTCGAATACCGTCGAGGAGCACATCGTGGTCCCTCTAAACCCCATTCTCTGCTCTTTAAGCCTTGGTGACAGTGGTCACCTTGCAGGGTTGTCACGAGGACAGAGAGAAATTAGTAGCAGGTGTTTAGATTATGTAAGCCACACTCCATATCATTTCATTGTTAGTGGCATTACCACCACCTCCAGCACAGGCACCCAAAGCAGAATTAATAGAACACCAAGTTCTAACTCACCCTTTAGGAAATATTTCTACTGGCCTAGCACTTCAGCTTGGGTGTATCCTGCTAGGAATCAGAAATTACATAGTGAGCCGATTGGATTAAGAAAACTTGGAAAATTGCTGTTCCCGCCCCCTCTGTTCTGAACATGAGCTGTTTCTTAACCCCAGTGGGGGCTAGATATAGATTTCCCATTAGGGAAATTCTGAATATTCTCAAAAGTAGAGACAATGATAGAAATGTTCATTTTCTGTAATTCTTTTCTCATTTGCCCAAAATTTTTTTTTTTTTTTTTTTTTTTTTTTTTTTTTTTTTTTTTTTTTTTTTTTTTTTTTTTGGTTTTTCGAGACAGGGTTTCCCTGTAGTTTCTAGAGCCTGTCCTGGAACTAGCTCTTGTAGACCAGGCTGGCCTCGAACTCAGAGATCCGCCTGCCTCTGCCTCCCGAGTGCTGGGATTAAAGGCGTGCGCCACCACCGCCCGGCTCCAAAATATTTTTTTAAAGATTTCTTTTTATCCTTTTTTTTTTCTTGCATTCATGTGTATGTCTGTGTATGGGCAACGAGTGCATTAGTACCCGGACTCAAGAATACCAGACGGGGGCATCCAATGCCCTGGTGCCGGAGTTACAGGAGGCTGAACTGGGAACGAAACTCTAGTTCTCTGTAAGAGCAGAATGTTCCCCTAAACCTCGAGCTAACTCTTCAACCCCTACCTCCTGTATTTTAAGAAAAATCTACCAACAACTTGTTGAGGAAGTAAGAAAACACAGGGAAATTATGGGGACATTCAAAGGAAAAGAAGCCCATCGTTTGAGTGTCCGATCTCTTCCCAACTGATAAACAAGAAAACCAAATTAGAACAAAACCAACACTAGATGCGATGGTCACTGGCTTCAAATTGATATTCCTTTCCTGCATAGATATTTTACATTAGAGTAGCAATGACCCAGATTTAAGGTCGGAATGCCTGTGACCTTGGGCAGGGCTTCACTCTTTCCCCAGATGTGCCTGAGAATCTCAAATAAATCCACGATCTTTGTTTACAGCAAAGACATCTTCACACCTCTGTAGATTAGACTTTTGCTTTATCAATTCTAAACCTGCCTGTCCTGCGTCCCTCACGGACCACTCAGAGATCTATCTCTTTAGGCTCCTTCGCCCTCCTTTAAAATGTTAACGTCAAACTCCCCTAAATCCTATTTATGATTGTTGTAAAAGCACGCCGCACGGTGACTCCAGAGTCACACTGTGCTCGCCCTGTGTCACCTTTTCCCTAACTGTCACGTTGAGGCCCATATTGAAATCTCTTTGGTAGAATCGCTAATTCTGCTTCACAAACTTGAACTATCTTTAGCACAAAAGCTACAAATTCTGGTTTAGCTTAGAACCCCAAAACTCAAAGGATTCCTCAAGCTGCTGGAGGTGGCAGTGTGGAGCTGTGTCCCTGTCACCTCACTGATAACAATGCCATTTTACTCGCTAATGTATTCCGTGAGTGCCCCAGCCACAAAAGAGGGGAGAGTACTGAATCAAAGACTTGGATATGTGGACTGGGGCTCAGAACCTCGGTACCTGCTCCTTATCCATATCTGCAGCATAAATGGCAGGTAGCAAGCAGAGAGTGCTTTGAGCACTATGGGAACCTAACACTGATGTGGGAGGTATCATGGAGGCCTAAGTTCACAGTCATGGCTGTGAGCATCTCATGGGCCACTCGGGCAGCATCCGTAGAGGAGGGCAGCATCAGTAATCAAGAAGCTGGAAACAATTCTAGCGTCAGCACGCAGCCCTCTCGCCAATCCTGGGTCTGTTCATAGGAACAGCTTGCCGACAGCAGTTAAAGCTGATACCTGAAGAGAGGGCCAGCTGGCTGCAGAAAGGATAAACACGGCACCAAGGAAACAAGGTGTGCCCATCTCACAGGCAAGAATGCTAAGCCTTGGCGGGGGCAAAGAAAATTGCTCAGCTAGTGGTTCACTCTAATCCTTGGGTTCCCTCTCTCCTTCCTCATCCAGCCTTTGCCATTTACGGCCAGGTCCTAGAGTTGAGAGATTCCTCCCTGGTAGGAAGGATTTCTGGGTGACTGATTGTCCAGTCAGCTTGGTGTGGGTTTTATAGAAGGCAATGCTGGAAGAAAAACCAGTTCTTCCGTGTTTCCGGCTAGAGGAAGCAAGAAGAAAGCGAAAATCTGAGATATGCAAATGAGCCCTTGGGCTGCCAGGCAAGTTGAGAACTTTTTGCCCTGAAGAAAGGCAATGTCCTTGGTGCAAAAAGAGGAACATTTCCTCCCCGCCCCCACTCCAGACAACCAATCCCAGGAATACAAAATCTTTATGGAAAATGAACTTTCTCGTATTGACAAATATTGGCTAAACAAGAACAAATCTGGAGGGGAGACCCATTCTTCCCAAAGAAAGGAGAAAGATAACCCCCCATCTCTAAAAGAAATCTCTTTCTTTTGCCCACCTTTCTTCCACATAGCCTTCCTTAATCAAGATGTGGCATGCTCCCCTGAAATATGCTGCCCCCCCCCCCGCCCCCACAACAATGACTCCTTATAAGGAGTCTCTGCCTTATAAGATAGAAAAGACGAAGTGGTTTCAAGTCTGTAGTTTAGACATCAGACCCTGTGTTGGGTCCTCCAATGGATGGGACCCCTAAGCCCCGGTCTCACAGAGTGCCCGGCCTCTGGAAGGACTTGCAGAGTGGCACTACAACACAGAGGGAAGAGCTCACGGTAGACAGGCCAACACATCTGGTGCATTAGTCAAACTTTTTCATTGCCGTAAACAAGTATCTGAGAGGAAGAATTCAGAAGAGGAAAAATTACTTGGGATCATCGTTTTAAAAGTTCCAGTCTGCTGACTCTGCTGCTTTTAGGCCTGCGGCAAGGAATATCGTGGTGGGAGGGTGTACTTGAGGAAGGATTCTTACCTCATTCACAGCAGCCTGGTAGGAGAGAGAGAAGGGCGGGGTGGGACCGAGGCACAAGCCAGCCTTCAAAGGCAGGGCACTACTAATCCACTTCCTCTGACCAGTCCCCAACTCCTACTTTCCTGTGCCTCCCAATAATGCCACGAGATTACATCTCCACCGAGCGGATTGATCCATTCTTTAAATTGCAATCCTTGTGATCCGGCTGAGAGAGGAGGGAAAGACTTAAAAGGCAGCAGAAGTTTGAAAGTCAAGTCAAGCCAAATTTTATTCAAAGAGGGCGATTTTATTGGAGTTTAAAAGAGAAACCCCGGGAGGAGCTGAAGTGTAAATCTCAGTAGCTACCCGGAGAAGGAGAATGGAGGAGAAAATGGGGAAAGCCATGCAATTTGAATTAAGCTGGCCTGAATGTTAGTCACAGGGCAGACCTCAAGCACGTGGAGGAGGATGGGATGTGCCCTTTGTGAAAGAGTAGGAGAGCTCAATACACTAGAAGAAGGTGCTGGGCAGCATCTGAAAGAAAGATGGGGGAGGAAAAAGAAAAAGAAGGAAGTGGATAAAGGAAGCTGAAACTCGGGGCTACTTATAGGGCTTGTATTAGTGAGGAAGATTCTGGGAGTGAAGAAAAATAATCGCATTAAGGGGATAATTAATCCACCTAACTCTTTAGCTTGGTTTAAGGTAATCCTGACTTCTTAGGAATAGTCCATACGCCAGATGATTGAGCAGCCCAACTAGATTAACAGAACGATCCTGGCTTTGAGTCCTGACAATAATTCAGGGTGCTACAAACGGTTAGCATGGAGCTGTGTCTCTGGCCCTGAACACTGCTGACACACATATCTCTCTGAAGCTCTTCTGAATCTTACACTGAGATTCTTTAACACACGAGCCCTTACAGAACATTCCAGATCCAACAAGAAGATCTTAATTCAGGGCTCTCTGAGCCCCTGAAAGAAATCATTTTGTGTCTCACCAACTTTTAAGAAGCAGGCAGGATGCTCTGCATACGATCGACCTGCACCATCTCTAAGATGCTCCTCTCACCCGGACCCCGCGGCAGAGGACCCTTACACTCCCGCGGCTCAGGCAGCAGCCAGCCCCTCCCACTGCTCTCGGCTTCAAGCTCCTGATAATCTTGCAATTAAGGGCTGGGCTGGAGGAATTGGGTTTGAACACTTAGATAAGAGCTGCCGGGCCTCAGCGCTATCTCCTTTTGTTTTCAGTCACCCTGACGCGGTAGCGGCAGCTGGGGAATGATGTGTATGCTAATGATGCCCGCGGAGTGAGGCCAAGATAACAGCTCTAACCAGAACTGTGGTTGAGTTTCCCAGCACTGCGTGTAACTGGGTCACTATTTTTAGTTGAAACTTCTAGTCAGAAATGTCAAATAGGAAATGAATGTGAATTTGCTTAAGAAGGAGGCAGGGGAGGGGCTTTCTGTCTCATCTCTTAGCAACTCACCCTGGGTGCTAGGAAAGGCCTTTTCTCAGATAAGGCCACGGGATTGCTTACCTGAGTAACTGACATTCTATGGATCATAAAGCTAGAAATACCCAAGGGCGTGGAGAGCAGGCCCTATAAAAGCCAACAGCTTGACTGTGAAGTTCTCTGAATCTCTCTTCTAAGATCTACACTAAGGCCCAGTACCCTTGGTCATTAGGGAAGAAAATGAAAGTGTCTAGTGAGGTCATCTCTACGGAGTTAGACCTGAAAGCCACACATAAAGCAAGAACTCCTTTTAGTATGTGTGATAGAAGAGACGCCCATCCTCCACCCCGCCAGACCACCACTGATCTTCTGCCAGACACCCCAGCTGCCACTCTTTGCAGGGACTGGATGAAAACGCAGCACCTTAGAAGCTTTGTTCTGAGGGACTGGAGATCTCTCAACAGTTAAGAACATTGCCTGCTCTTACAGAGGACCCAGGTTCGGTTTCCAGCACCCACATAGCAGTTGATAGCCATCTGTAAGTGACTTCCAGGGAATCTGATGCCCTCTGTGGTCACTACATTCACACGCTGCACATACATACACACAGGTAAATGCTTGTGCACTCAAAATAAAAATAAATAGTTTAGAAGAAAATTTTGGGCTAGGTATGGCATTAGACCTTGGTAGAGCAATTGCCTAGCATGAGTAAGGGCTCAGGATCTATATCCATGTTTCCAGAAAAACAAAGCTATAATGAAAGTGCTGTCCTCTTGTCATGAGAGGTATGCTGGACCCCAGACTAGAGAAAGATCAGTCACAGAAAGCAAGTCTCCTTCTCCTGGGCAAAGTGTCTACCCTACTCACCCACCTACTCTTGTCTTGTTCTCTCTCTCTCTCTCTCTCTCTCTCTCTCTCTCTCTCTCTCTCTCTCTCTCTCTCCTTTCTCCTTTCTCCTACCCTCAAGGTAGAATTCTCATAAATAAATGCCTTGGTCGCAAGGACAACATCTGTTCTGTACTTCTTATTAATTCTCTCATTTAACAGTGATGTTCCACAAGAATAAATGTCAGTATTGGCCAGCCCCACCCTTATCCATCTCATTTAATGAAATATGATCTTCCTTGAATAGAGGAAGGATTTAACCAAAAACAGGTACTATATCGTACAAAAATGTGTACTATAATATGAATAAATCATCACGGAGAAATATGGAATCAGTTTACATTTGGAAAACTTAATAAAATCTGTTCTTTTAAGAGTCATATGCCCTGGTGGGCTCGTGGTCCTAGAAAAGGAGAGAAGGCCAGGGTAGGAGGCTGCAGTGAGCAGCTTGTTGTACCCCTGCTTCTGTAGAGAACTGACTGCTCACTAAGAGAAGAGACGTAGCTGGAGTTATTTGCCTTGAGATCCCATGAGAGCCACAGCTGCAGTAGAGAAGGGGCTACTGAAGTCTTTGAGAACTGTCCGGTATGTTTGACTCCTGGGGCTCCTCTCTTCCCTTTCTGTTCCTGCTCCCTATACATTTCCATCTGGGCAGGTATACAAAGAGAAGATCGAATAACCAACTGCTGAGAGGCACATACAGGAGGGTTGCCTACATCTCAAAAGTGTCTACTATGAGTCACAACATCTCCGAGCCACTTCCCAAGTGGTCCTTCGCTCAAATGCACACAGCAGGTAACCTGTGAGTCCCTCATATCTCATTTCCTAACTGGGTATCCAGCTGTCACTGCTAAGTGTCTTTCTGTACTCATCACTGACTGGATACTTGGGTCAGACTCAACAGGTCACTTGGATTCTCTCCCAGAGTGACACACAACTAAGTTCAGAAAAACATGGACCAGGGAGGCCCAGAGTCTGGGCTGTGCAGGCCTGTGGACACATTTGCAAACACCAGCTTCCTGTTTATAGGTGGAAGAAAAAGAGATGATAACAATGCAGGTTGCGGTGTGTTCTCCCCAATCTCTGCTCTTAACACCTGAGCAGCCTGAGAACCCACTTCCCCATTGGTGCATTGATTCAACCATATTTATTTTATTTATCATATGTGTTCATACAGCAGACCCTGAAATAATTCTAGCTATTCAGCAATCCCCCAATCTTTTATCATGGCGTCTGTGAGGTGTGCCCATTTCTTTTAACAAATCTTTCATTCCAGTGAGTCCAAGTAGATTTCTGTTTCTTGCACCCAAAGTATTTAGTGAAGACCAAATCAGTATGGATTTTCTCATTCCACAAACAACAGTCAAGGCCCACCAGAGGAGGAGCTGGACTCTGAGAACAGCATATCAAACTCAGAGTCCACATGACTTTTGCTGTCCCCATTGTTCCCATGGGACTAAAGATCCCTGGTATCCCCAAAGAGTTTAAAGTTTCACACTCAGAGGTAATTCATGGCATTGATAGTAAGGACCTTATAGCACCACACAGAAAAGGTCTGCTTATAGCAACACACACTCTTGGTAGCTTTCTGTGTGCGATACACACATGCCCCAGAGGTCAACCTTAGATGCTGTTCCTCATACATATTTACCTTGTTTTTTTGTAAGACAGGGTCTCTCATTGGCCTGGAACTTGCCAAGTAGTCTAGGCTGGCTGTCTAGAAAGCTCCATAGATCTGCCAGTCTCTATCTACCCAGCAATGAGATTCCAAACACAAGCAAGCACACACCATGCCCTGTTTGTTTTGAATGTGGGTTCTGAGGATTGAACTCAGATCCCTTTGCTTATAGGACAAGCACTGTGCTGTACCAAGTGAGCTATTTTCCCAATACTTCCACACAAATTTTTGCTTCACTTCTAACAGTAACTCTGCCAGAAGCATGGCAGGGTCTTTAGCTGTTCAACTGCAGAAACCCCGACCCTTGACAACTACATAAAGAATGATCTGAGACTCTACCCAAGACCCTGCTGGTCCAGGCTCCTTTCATTACACAACAGTGGGTTTAAATCTCTGATATACTTCATCTTATCCTAGGGTACCTCCCACCCCACCCTCTCTTTGGGTTGTTTGTTATTTCTTTTTAACCCAACTGCTATTCAGGTTTTCATCCCAGTATGTCGTCACTGATATCAGTGACTGATATCAGTAGGTTTCATCATAATCTCATTGCACACATACGCACAATTTATTCTTCCCTATCACCCCAAACCCCTAATCTGGTATATGCTATCCCACAGTTAACATTTCCACCCAACAGTCATACTCAATCCTGGAGCCAGCCTTGACTTCAGTTTTCTTCTACTCCACGGACGACACGTCAACATTTCTGCTCACTTCAGCCACTTCTGTTGATGAGACTCTCAAATGGGTTATTGCACCACGCTCCCAAGTGTGCCCTCTGCATCCTGTTGTGACTCTTGAGTATATTCTGTACCCAGCAGGCAGAAGGTCCTGTGCATTCTTTGCAATAAACCCAGGTAGACATCCGATGCCGTAGAAACTCCACAGTGTTCCTCTCCAGAACGTTAAGGGCAAGCTCTGCAGGCTCACTAAAGCTTCGCTTTAAAATGCAGATTCCCAGACCCGGGGTCAATCCTCAAAACCATGGGTGAAACTATCAATAACACGCTTTCAGGGTTGTGCCTGCACACCCAATGCTGAGGGCTCAGATGGGTGAGGAGACAAGTTCCTCGCGGATCCAGACTGGGGCTACCCTCCCTTCCCATAGTCCATGCACGGAACCAGGTCTGAACTCAGGTAGGGGCTGAGACTCAGCTGGTCAGGTGCCCTCATGGAGATCTGCCTCTGACATTTCCTGGATGTGGAGTCCTAGATCGTGGGATACCCTTTTGGACCTAGGATCACACAATGAGATATTGACACCTGCCTGGCAGTTCTGTTGTGCTGATCAGTACCTTACAGTTTGCCCAGCACTTCTCAAAGTTGCTAAATGCTTTACAAACGTGGGTGTCATGGTAATTAGTGATGTGTTTTCCTGAAAACATCAGTTATTTTCTGGCTAATGGCTTTCCATAACTTGGAGGCCAGGTGGGGCTCTCTGTGGAAAGTCTTTCTGATTGCTAAATAACATGATTTCCCCATTCATTCCCTGTTCTTTGTTTTCTAACACATGCGCCCACATGCACCTACATTAAGCATATATATATACATATATATATATACACACACACATACATACATACATACATACATACACATACATACCCCACATACACATACATACTGAATTTCATTTGTTAACAGTGGCTTTTTCCACCTTTAAAGCTGTTCACTGTTTCACAATTTAGCCACAGATAATTTCGCTTTTTAAGTACTGAGGAATTAACACATGTTAGGCAAATCCTCCCCCTGAATTCTAGCCCCTCACTGATGAATTCTAAGCAGGCACTCTACCATGAGCTTCATTCCCAAATTTTCTCTCTGTCTTTCTCTGTCTCTCTCTCTCTGTCTCTCTCTCTGTCTCTCTCTCTGACTCTCTCTCTCTCTCTCTCTCTCTCTCTCTCTCTCTCTCTCTCTCTCTCTCTCTCTCTCTCTCTCTCTCCAGCATCCCAGGGCCTAGTTAAGTTGTTTATGCAGGTCTTCACCTCCTGTCTCAGCTCCCAAGGCTCTGGGATTACAGTGCCTTTTCTGTTAGAGTAGAGAAAATGTCTGTTCAAGAGAACAGTCTCCAACTTTGATGGAGAACTAACATTCCAGATGGCTCAGATCAATGACCAGCCAAGAGAGCACCTACATGTGGGAAGGGGGACTTACCTTAAGCCATGCTGAAGAAAGGAAATTAGTCCTTTAATGAAATACTGTACTTTCTTTCCCCAGAATGTCTGTCCTGAGCTCAGTAGATTACTGGAACACGGGATGGATGTTTCCCCCTTTCTTCTTTTTACCTCTTTCCCAAACATGTTTTCCTTAACATCTTGGGCTTCCCCATCATTTGGGGTTTCTTTACTCTTTCTCTGAAGCCTCCTTCCCCGGATATGGCTGTTTGTCTGCCATGTGTCCAACCTCAATGGCATAGCTTAACTGTCTTTCTCTCCCCCATTCTCTTCCCAACAGCTGCTGAGATTTACAACTCCTCTGCCCCTGGGTTTTTGTTTTGCTTTAAAAACTCTAATAAAACTGTCCTTGTGCTTCCATTTTATTCTCCTCTTAAATTCCTGTATCACTGAGATGAGAGATCCCAAGAGGAGACCCTGATTTCCGGTGTGGCCACCTTCTCTTAGCCTTTTGCAATGAAGCTCCATTCTCAGCTCCTATTTCCTGCCTGTGTAAGGCTTTCTCAGCACCAGCCTGTGGCTTTCCCAGCAGGTAACACTGAGGCCCCCTCTTCAGCACTCTCCTCCAGATTCGGGTGCTTCATTGGGCAGGACGTCTTCCGCATCTGCATGTATGCACGGGTCTGTCTTTGAGCCTTCCAAATGCCAGTGAACACAGCAGCATATGACTGACCCAGAGGGAAAGCCTGGTAAGATGTGGGACTGAATGAAGGGCTGGCTGTAGTGTTTTCTTCTCTCACACATGGTTGGGGAACAGATGAAAACCCATCCTCCCCTTCCTAGGGTTTTCTGGCTATTGTGAGTCATGCTACCTAACTGGAAATTTTTGGTGGTAGCTTCTGTAGCGCAGTGAGGCTGTGACTAAAGGATTGTCTTTAATATTTTGGCAATTAAAAAAAATGACCTGAAAAGGGCTGGAGAGGTGGTCCAGAGCTTAAGAGCATTTACTGTGCCCTTGGTTCCGTTCCCATCACTCACAGCAGGTAGCTTACAGCTGCCTACAACTCAAGTTCCAGGAGGATCTGGCACCCTCCCGCCTCTTCAGGCACCTGCACAACTGTGGTTCACATAAACTCATGCAGACACACATGTATACACGCGAAATTCATATTTCAGCAAGTAGGTTGGTTTGTTCAAACTCCGAAGTGTGACTTACATAGAACAAACCACACCCACCCAAAAGAAATGCACAATTTATTTACTTGGGCAGACATATACATCCTTGGAAACACTGCCATAGCCAACACTCTAAACAAGTCCCTCAAACCAGAATGCTCTCTGTGCCCTCATGTACGATCGCTAAGAGGCGAAAACCAGCAGAAATTCTGTGGTCTTGCAGTGAAGGAGAAGTGGCCTGTGGGAGCTTTGTGGGAGGTCCTTTCAAAGCAGGAAGCAATCAAACTCAGACCAAGGCCTCAGAATGCCTCCATCTAGGTAGAAGCTGTCTGTCCCAAGGACCTTTCTCATATGATGCAGCTAATGTTGTGCCTTTGCTTCCTGGAGTCATCAGTCTCTTGTGGGTACCGAGGGAGTGGGACCGAAAAACTAAAGGTTTAATTTTTTTAATTTCAATTCCCTTACATTTCACTTGGGATAGTCACCTGTAGTCAGTGACACCATATTGGGCAGCATAGAAAACAGATGCTAAAACGCGTTTTTAAAAGATTATTTATAGGATGTATATGAGTGTTTCGTCCACTTGTGTGTAAATGCACAATGTGCCTGCAGTGCCCAAGGAGGTCAGAAGAGGACATTGAATTTCCTAGAACTGGAACTACAGATGCCTGTTAGCCTCCACGGGGGTTCTGGGAATTGAATCCAGGTCCTTTGCAGGAGTAACAAGCGCTGTTATCCACTGAGCCATCTACTTTATTTTATTTGTGTGTGTCTTCACATACATGCAGTGCCAAAGGAGGCCATTGGATCCCCTGGATCCCATTATGAGTGTGGGGAATCAAATTCTGGTCTTCTGCAAGAGCAGCAAGTGCTCTTAACCACGTGGTCCATCTCCCCAGCCCCTATAAAGCACATTCTTAAAGGAAGTTTCCTGTGTGTCTTATTCCAAGTGGGAAAAGGGTCAGAGTCTTCCAAGAAGGCATTATGGAATGACCCAGCCAAGGAGTGGACCTAGCAGTCATGTACAGCTCAGAACCGGATAGGCCCATTTCCAATCTGCCATAGAAAAATAGAAAAGAGGGTCAGAGGGGGATGAACCTTGAGGCAACCAGAGAACTGAGGTAATAATGGCCCTAGGTGCTCAAGACTCCAGATGCCACTTTCAATTCCCCTAAAGCTTTTAGGCTCGGATCTTAGGATACTAGGGCGCTACCAGTGAAGACGGATCCCCACTACCTGTGTGTATAGTAGGTAGCCCTCAACTAAATGTGCCTCCTCCAGACTCCATACCGACTCAAAGTTGCCCATTGTTTTCTGGCAATCCAAGACTCTCCCTTACTCATGTTGCCCTCTGGGAAAGCAGAGTTAGTCTGTCTACATGAAACCTCCCTATCCTCAGTTATCCAACTCTCCCCTGCAGGTATGAACGTTCCTCAGAGTCCCCGCCATGCTGCTATCTCTCTGTGTGTGACCATGGTGTTAATAATGCCTCTAATATACCTCTTACCCCAAGGGCAATCTGTTCCACTGTCCCCCTTGAACACCAGTGTGGTGGTTTGAATAAGAATGGCCAAGTGAGGGAACACTTGGTACTTAATTGGTGGAAGGGACTAAGAGGTGTGACCTTGTTGTAGGAGGTGTGTCATTGGGCAAGCATTGAGTTTTCAAAGGATTCCTACCATTTCCAGGGTGCTCCTTCTCTGCCTCTTGCCTTCAGATCAAGATGTGCACTTTTACTGTTTCTGTTGGCCTGCCTTCCCTTGGCCACAACGGGATGAAACCCTCTGAAATTGGAAGCACAACGAAACATTTTCTTTTGTAAGTTTTCTTGGTCGCGGTGTTTTGTCACAGCAATGGAGCAGTAACTAAGACGACCCAACCAGAGGCCTTTCAGTTATGACCATAGAGTCATAGACCCTGGGCCAGGCCTGCCTCTGTTTCAGTTTCTTCACAGAAAATTTGAAGCCTGTCCTTCAAAGGATTGGGTGAAGATTAGCTGGGCCTGTGAGGAGCTGAACACTGTGTCTTATGTAGTGTACAATTTAACAGTGTTGGAAATGCCTGACAGTCTTCTGTACTGACCTCTTTGTGTGCACCACAAAACATTGTAAGGCAGATGTTACTGCCAGACCCATCTTTCAGAACGGGAAAACTGAGGTAGAATCAAATGCTCACTACTGATAAGGTGGGCTTGGATTCAGACTCAAGCAGACAGCTCTGATTCGAGAGCCACATTCTCGACCATTGTGGCAATCACCTCAGACGGAGACGGGAAGGTGACAACTCTGTTGGACAGAAGTCTGAGACCAAGGCTAGGGCAGCACAGGATAGGCCGTAGGATATGTGGGAAAGGCCTGCCGCAGATCTCTCTCCTTGGCTGACAGAGGGCTGGTCATCTTCTCTGGGGAATCTTGGTATCATGTCCCCTCAGTGCTTCGTACAACTCTCCCCTTTATGTAAGAACACTAGTCCTATGAGAGCCAACAGCCAGAACCTCATGCTACCAATCTCTAGATTGGCACTTAACCCCTGCAGGACCTAATCTCCAAACAGGGTAATGGTCTGAGGGGGACTGGCGAGTAGAACTTCAGCATGTGTACACAGTAGGGAGACTCGCAATCTGACCCACAACACAAGGTTCAAAGCCCTTGATCTGCTGTTGGATGTCCCATGATCCAGCCACCACAGAGGCCCCCCTCCCGCCCCGTTCATGCTGAGTTGAGGAAGCCATGAAGCCAAACAGCTGGCAGGAAGGGCTACAATCCTTTGTAGATATAAAGGCTGGAGGCGCAGAGCAAAGCCACACAGCAAGGACGCAACAACCTGGGGGCGGGGTTCCCACAGGGAGTGAACTTGGTACCAGCAAGATGGTTTTGAGCTCCTAGTGAATGATCTGGGTTTTAAATGACTTTTGGAAAACATACTCATATCTTAGAACGGCCTGCGGGTTTGTTTTAATCACTTCTTAAAGCTACGCTAGACATTCACAGCTCAGGATACCCAGTTTAGCCTAATAAAAAAAAAGTAATTACATCATATTAAAGATAATTTGATTGTTACTGAGACAATAATTGAGTTGAAATGCTTATTGTAACAGACACATCAGATTGGCAGGGAAGAAGCTAGGCTTAAATACAAACAGTGTTGATAGTGGAATTAAAAGATTGTCGATGCCGTTAATCCAATTGTAATTATTTTCTCAACATAAATTCCCGAGTAGCAAGGCACAATTATATCTACAAACAGTCATAAGAAAATAATTACTCCACACTTCCACCTGAAGCAACAGTCCATAAAACCGCGGCGATGCGCAGCCTCAGAAGCAAGGCTCTCCCCGTTACAGAAGAGAGCCGATGCCAGCTCCGGAGTGCTGCCTTCTCTCAGGATGCTCTCTGCAGAGGAATAACACATCTTCCGTTCTCAGCTTAGCTGTCCTGTTCACCCTGCCAGCCATCTGCCTCATGCTCATCCCTTTCTTGCCTTTTTTTCTGACCCTCAGGACTGACAGCCTTTCTGAACAATTCAGAGTCCGTATTCCATAGTCCGCCACTTCAACCCTTTCTTTGAAAAAAAACCTTACCCTCTGGCAACCTCCCAGCCAAAACTAAGTGCGGCATGGGCCAAACTATTGAGCTCTATTGTCTAGCTTGCTTTCTATTGTGGTGATGAAATACTAACCAAGTGCAAGTTGGGGAGGAAAGAGTTTGTTATCATGCAGCGTACATCTATCTTCCTTCGCTGAGGCAAGCTCAAGACAGGAACCTGGAAGCAGGAATTGAAGCAGAGGCTGTAGAGAAATGCTGCTTCCTGGCTTGTTCCCATGGCTGGCTCAATCCATGTTCTTAGGCCACTTGCCCAGGAAGGACTCTGCCCACAGTGACCTGGGCCCTCCCACATCAGTCTTTAATAGAGAAAATGCCCCACAGACTGGTCTACGAGCCAATCTGATGGAGGCCTTTTCCCAATCGAGGTTTCACTTCCCAGATAATTCTAGGTGTGTCAAGTTGAGAGGGGGAAAGAAAAAAAAAAAAAACCCTAATCAGCACAGCAATGGAGGATCTTCACAGCTGAGCATTTGGGGCTACCTGGGAATCCTGCTACCCCTGCTGTCCTTGCCTTTTGTTCTCCTTGGCCACAAGCTTGCTCTTTTCCAACCACCCCCCCAACCAACAACCCCACCTGCCACTCAACAGATAGTCCACAGAGATACTGGCATAGCAAAGGAATCCTGTCAGCTTTTTGCTTCTGAACCCCCAAACTACATAGACACCTGTGATGTATACAACAGCCAGGCCAGGGAATGTTTGTAAAGGTTCTCAGGAAATCCTCTTGTACAAATCCACCATTAGAGGACCTGCTTTCCGTCTCCTAGGAGTAACCTGAGAACTCTGTCTGGCACAAGGACTTGCCAGGCAAGGCTCCTGGGAAGCTCTTCCATCTATTCACAGGACTGCAGAAGCCTGGCCTAGATCCCCATCCTTACAGACTGCCAGGCAGGTCCCAGGCCTGTGACTTTGGAGGCAAGCAGGGGGCATCATCGTGGTTAGCACAGAGAGCTAACTCCACTGCTGTTATTCATGGGAGGTTCGGCAGCAGAAGACAAGGGAGCAGCCCTGCCCACAGTACTGAAATCTGACAAATTCTTTTTGTCCCTTCCCCAGGAGGAGGCCCCTGAGCTCTAGGAGAGCCAAGATAAAGAGCGCACTATGAAGTTTTCATAGTGTAAGGTATGTGGCATTGGTGACAGATGGGATCCAGGCCAGTAAGGAAGGAGGATGACAAGTCATTCCTCAGAACTACAATCTGAGTCTACCTTCATGCAAGAAGTTTTAATGTTTATATAATGTTCTAGATTGGCAGGTCTCAGGCTTTACTATGCTGTAAGAATTATGTGAAGATGTTAGTGGTCACTGGTTGATCCGTTTCCAGAATTTTCTGACAGAGCCCTGGTTCTTTCAGCACTGTAGATCAAACCCATGGCCTTGCACAAGTTGTACAAGTGCTCCTCCACTGAGCCACACCCCACCTCAATATTTCCTTTCATACAGAAATCTGGTGATTCTTATCTTCCCTCCACAGAGAACAGGCTACTCTAGGGATAAATTTGGCAGGGTCAAGGCCTGGCTTCTGTTCTTAAAGCCACTGCTTCCTGGGAATGCACTGTACTCTACTTTCTGCCATAAAGACTACTGGCCACGCCTCCTCCTCTACTCAGCATATCAGCCTGCTGCTCCCTTTGCAGAGCCTCCACTTGGGGAATGGAAAGGAAAGGTTGTCAAGCCCATTCAAAGACAGGGAGGAGCTTTGCATAAGTCTATCTTGTCCCTGTCACCTGTGGGTCATGGTCACACCGAGGATACAGGAATTCACCTAGTGAAGAGTTGCCCTTGTCATTAGGGTCACAAAGGCTTTATGAAGGATGAAAGATCTGATCAAAAGTCAGAGGGTTGGAGGCAGAATATTAGGAGAATCCATTCACTGCAAACAGGCACTTTCCCCAGGGCACACCCACCTCAGTGAAAAGCTCTAACATCTTGGGAGAAGAGAGCCACTTTTCCATGTATATGTGGGATTTCAGTCACTGGGGTGACAGAAGAAAAGTCACATGGAAGACCAGAGTAGAAGAAGGGCCCAAGGCAACTGGCAGAAGCTGGATGGTGTGCTTGAAGGCTGCCTCAATAGAGCAATGGGCACCATGAAAGGCTTGGGGGGGGGGCACAGAGAGGAGAAGGTAGAACGAGGCATCTGTGAGTCTAATAGGCGGCCTGAAGACACAGCTCTGATTTGGTAATGAGAGTCATTGAGAAGATGCAGGGCAATTTGCACCTAATTTCTCAGGAGCAGAAACACCCTCATTCTGCTCTGCAACATCACTCCATAGACAGGTGGTATGCAAAAAAAAGTGGGATATTTTAATTGAAGTCACACTCTCTAGAAAATAAAATAAAATGCTGTAAACTTGCCCTTTGAGTTCACATTACTGGCTTGGCAACTTCATCAGACCATTGTCTGGACCATTGCTGGTCAGAGAGTCTCCAGAGTTCCATCTGGCTGGATCCAACTGAGGAGGACAGAAACTGGGAAGGGACACTATCACAATTCAAAGTTGTACTGTTGTCCCCACCCCCAGACCCACAGTGATTTCTCTGGAAATGATGAGGAATCAGACACAGGGATCTCCCAGGGGACTGGACAAAGTCAGGTGGGCCCAACTTGGGATAGAGTTGGAGAGCTCAGCTGATGTGGTGTTGCACAGATAGAAAGGAACACTCAACAGACCCATGCTTTGGGCTGATCCATAGCATCCTGGCCCTGGGAAAATGGGTCAAGGACTATCTTGAAGTTTCGACCTTAATCCCTCTGCATTACAGATGAGATCATGGGACAGGGTACCAAGAACAGCTTTTTTGGCACATTCTGAGCAGGAGTGAACACTTAAAAGAGCATTTTTTTTCTTTCCTGTTGTGCCTCAAAATTTGTGTAGTAAGGCTTGTTCTGAGAAATAGGACAGTTGTGAGACTGCTGTGGGTGGGATCATCTTCATGAAAAAGATAGCTAAGTCCCAACACCTAGCACCTCAGACCTCCAGCTCATTTGCAAAGAAGATTAGTATGCAGATGGCATCATAGCAGAGGAGGAGGGACCCTCACTCCAATACGACCAAGTGTCCTTACAGGGATGGTGTCAGGTGGAGACAAAAAGAGGTAAGAGAATGGGGGAAGGAGGGAGGAAGAGGTTAGAGTTAGGATGTCATAACAGGGAAATGACTGGGACCCCTGAAGCTGGAAGGGAATCCAGGGAAAGAGTGGCCTGCTTACCACCTTCCTGAGGAGGGTTTACTGACCCACCAGAACCGCAAGAGAAAACAGTCTGTTGTTGGTTCCTTTAAGACACCTAGCACTCAGAAGCCCACGGAGGTGTACAGGAAAGTGTGTCTGGGGTTGGGATGGCCTGATCAGGGAGAGAGGCACTGGCTATGCTGTTGTAGAACATAGCAGATGTCTCCCTGGCAATTTGGCTTCCACACATGCCCCCCATGCCACCCTGGGCACCTGACCAGCAACCTATCAGGAGTGACATACCAGAAGGAAGGTTCAGTCTATGAGCCCCCTAGGGCTCTGTGGGAGCTTCACACAGGCTAGGTCCTTGTCTGCCTCACCATGTAGTTCTTCAAGTTTTAGGACCCCAATCCCAGCTGAAAATCAGGCTGCCCCTGCCCTTCTCCAGTGGCCTAAATCCCAGTAAGGAGAACGGAAGGATGTTTAAGTAATTGGAATAAATCAAACAGATGTTCCTTTCGGTATGTTTGCGATTACTTTATAATTAACTAATGGGTTCCATAGCAGCCCCTTTTATGCGCATCTAATGGCTACTTAATGATATCGCCTGTTCGGCGGCTGCGTTATAGCAGGGAGGGAGGGGGCTAATGAACTTTGGGTATTCTGTCACCTTTGCAATCAAGAGTCATATGCTGAGTGTCAGCGACCGGTGGAAGGCTTGGGTATCTGATGCCTCCCCAAGCATATTTCTTCACTCCTTGAATCATAGAAAACCCGATGGCCCACTGAGAAAAACTCCATGGTTACGGGGGAGGCTTGAATTTGCTGGGCAGGGTGTGTGAATTCTCCCATACCTCATTTATTTCCTAACAGCCCTGCAGGGGAAGAGTGGAAAACAGATAGTTTAACTACCTTGGCTACAGTAAATGAGTAGTAGACTTAAGCAGCTTAGTTTCCTGAACTTCCATCCTTGTAAAACAATGGGCTGGGAAAAGCAGCAGGAACTTGTGGGTTAGCAATCTCAGAGCTGCCCACCTGCCCCTGGAGGGAGGGTACCCGATTGCAAACAATCGGATTACAGCAAATAGGAGTCGAGACCTTAAAGCAGGACTCGTGGGCATGACTTTGCGCAGTAATGAATCTGTGCTGACATATTTTGTTTTTGTCGTTTTCTGTTTTTGTTTTGCTTTGGTTTTGATGCTTCCAATAGGCTTCTTCAGTTTCCCCAACTCTGAGGCTCCACTGTAGCTGTGTAAGGGAGACAGGAGAACCATGCTCCCTCCCCAGAGCTGCGGAGATGCCATCTTCTCCCCACACCCATCTCTTGGCGTCTCTCTTTCTCTTCTACTCAGCTCACGAGGCAATGTGTGCTATGCTCATTCTTGAGTGTAAATTCAGGAAAATCTTCCTTCAGAGTGCCGTAGCAAGGTGCGGAGGTCGCCAAATGAAATCAGAACCCTGTTCAACACAGGACAGAGGCAGGAGCCTGGGCATCACAGACTTGATCTTGATTCTGCTCCTTTCTTTACCTGTCATTTGGTGGTCAGGAAAAGAATGATCTTCAGACACCATCCCCAAGCAGGGTTCACAACCAGAGGGCTCAAGCCTCCGATCTCTCCCCTGTGAGCCCATTGACCTCAGGGAGTTTATTCTGCTGGACCTCAACCTCCCTATGTAGAAGAAGAAAGAAAATAAACAAACTTACCTCCCAGGGCCTGTTTATTTACTCAACAAATATTTGAGTGCTGCTTTACCAGGCAGACAGGCGCAGGATATAAATCAATGAATGCATCAATGGCCACTGCTCTCATTGAGGGAAGGAGCACACAATAGACAGAGGTGACCAGGGTTAAGGAGAGAATCGAAGCAGAGCGGAGCATGGGAAGGGCCCCAGTGCACGCTCATGGGAAGAATCGCTGCCATGCAGAAGAGCATGCCGGGGCATCACCGGAAGCGCAGGCAGAGAACGAGAATGTAGACACCAAAGCTCCTGGAGCAAAGGGCAGAAGAAAGGGATGAGGGTCCTAAGGACTTCCTTTCAGTCCACAGACCCTGCAAGGCCTGAGGGGGCTGCTTCCTGCCGTATGTAGTTCTTTAAGACAACCTCCCAGTTTCCCTCGCTTTTCTTAAGCCAAAGTTACTGTCACAAATATCAGACAATGAAAGTCAGGATGGGGAGTCAAAATATTTGTCAGGGCTGGAGAGGAGGCTCTGCTATTAAGAAAGGGTGTTGTTCCTGCAGAGGACCCTAGTTTTGTTCCAAGCACCCCACAACTGTTTGTAACTCCAGCTCCAGGGGATCCAGCACTCTCTTCCATGCTCCATGTGCGCTGTACCCCGCCCCCCCACCACAGACACAAGATTAAAAACGAAATAAGGACCTGGAGGCACGACTCAGCAGTTAAGAGCCCCTGCTGCTCTTGCAGAGAACTTGGGCTTGGTTCTCAGCACTCACAGGGTGGTTCACAACCATCTGTAACTATAGCCTCAGGGGATCTGATGTCCTCTGACATCTTCTGTCACTAGTGATAAACACGGTCGGTACCCATACATATAGGCAAAATACTCAAGCACATAAAATAAGTAGATCTATTTTTTAAAAAAAAATAAAATATCTTAAAGTCCTTTTGTCTAGGTTCCTTTCTTCTTAAAGAGTAAGGACATCTTTTTACTCGACCTCAGCTGGAGGTTGCTGTGCGTGTAGGTGAGAGGCCAGGTTTAAAGGCTGAGTTCCTAGCGTGAGTCCTTAGAGAGAAGGCCCAGTCCAGACTCCTTGAGAACCCAGCTGCTCATCAAGAGGGCACTTTGCCTGCCACCTTCCAACTGTGGACTCCTTAGAGTCGGAAGCGCACTTCTTTTATTAAAATTATGAAACCATTAAGCCACCTGACAATGGAAATAATGCCTCCACAGTGTCTTTGCTGTAATGGTCCCTCATATGTTTTCTGAGCAGTATGTTCATGTCTGTGACTGTTGAGCAGACACGGACAGCAGAGCTGGTTGATTAATGGGGCCTCTGCCAGCTTCCACAGCCCAGGGGCGGGCTGGGAGAAGGAAGAAGAGCCTACCTCTATTAGGAATAGATTATTAATAATTTCATTGCCTTCAGAACAGCCATGACCATTAATCTATTGTGAATCTCACATCCTACAGACCTGAAGCCTTGACTCAGTGCGGTGTGGTCCACCAGAGCCCTGTCACTCTGAGCAGCTGTTTCCAGTGTGAATATGAACATTTCCCTCAGTGCTCACAGCAGCTGGGTTTAGTCCCACGAGCAGGTGCGGACCACAGAATACGAAACCCAGATTTTCTCTTACATAACTGGTGAGCAGGACTCATCTGGTTACCCAAGCTTTAGTTTCATGTTCTTGAGGCTGGAATGTTTCAGGTGAAGCTTTGTTCTTAGCGCTACTAGTGAGGAAGGAAAACACTCAGAGGTAACTTGGACCGAAATATTAGTATTTCAAAGAGCATAGACAACCAGTCAGGGAACCCCAGGGCATCTCTTCAGATTCTTTCTCTATTAATGAGTAAAGAAAGTCCAGAGAGAAAAGTGGCATGTGTATAAATCTATACAGGGTTAAACGTAGGCAGATTCTTCTGTACCACCAGGCAGCCGATAGCTTAGGCTTGTTTCTAACTAGCGCTTATACCTTAAATTAACCTGTTTCTATCCATTTCTATTAATTTAATTTCTGCCTTGTGACTTTGTTACTTTTACTCTGTACTACCTTGCAGGCTGCTTTTCTGCTTCTTCTGCGTCTGGATGGTGACTCTACCTTTCTTCTTCCCAGACTTCTCTCTGCCTCCAAAATCTTGCCTAGTTATTGGCAATTTAGCCTTTTATTAAACCAATCACAGGAACATATCTCCACCTGGTGTAAAGGAATATTCCACAAAAGTTATATATGGAACTGGAAGATTCACTCAGGCCATGCCTGGAGCCTGCTACACAGTCAGCGTACAGGGCATGCCTGGGAACACATGGAGTGGCCAGGAGGAGTCAGAGCCCAGCAAACAACAAAGGTGGAGATCTAGGAAGATAAGATCAAAAGGCTAGCTTTTAGAGGTGGGAGAAGCCTTGGAGACGACTGAGAAGATGTCCTCATTTGGTTTCTGTTGCTGGGAGTAAACACTGACTGAAAGTAACTGGGGAAAGAAAGGATCTGCTACATCTCACATGCGAAAGTCCCACAACAAAGGAATTCAAGGCAGAATTTCAAGCAAGAATCTGGAGATAAAAATTATTTTTTTTAAAAAAATGTTGCTTCCTGGCTTGCTCTCCATGGCTTGAGCCTGCTTTCTTACACACTCTGACCATTTACCCAGGTTGGGGACGGGGGGATAGCATTGCTAATAGTAGGCTGTAGTTTCTCATATTAACCATTAATCGAGAAACTGCTCCCACCAATGGCCTACAGGCTTGTCTTATGGTGCATATTCTCAGTTGAGGTTCCCTCTTTCCAGATGACCCTACTTTGTGTCAAGTTGACAAAAACACTAGCCAGAGCAGAAGATGTGGTGGCGGGAGGGCTGAGATTTCCTTACCAGGCAGGACTTTGATTGGTAGTTTATGTAGCAACACTGGGAAGGCAAGTGGAGGGACCAGGTGTGCTGAATTCAGGGTGCCCAGGTAAATGCCTAGGAGTCCCTTCCCATTAGTAGTCTCCAGCCCAGAGCAGGACATCAACTACAAGGGACAATAATGGGGATAGGAATACAAGTCAGGTCACTAGGACAGATGGATCAGCCAGCCACCAGCCAGCTGTTCTGGGGGAGACTCCCGCTGAGCTAGATGGCCAAGAAACCTGGAGCAGCTCAGATGACAGCTGAACCCCAGGCACCTCTGATTGAGTGGAGGGCAAATAGGCCCTCCCTTTGTTCTTTTTAATCTAAATTGAATCTAGGCAGAGAAAGATTGCAGGACAGACGTGAAAAGCCAGCTGCATTTCAGTTGCTCTGACCAGAATGGAAATGATGGCAGAGGCTTCTAGAAGGATGGCCAGTGTCATACTATACAGCATGGTTCACTTTAGCTCCTTTTCAGGGGTGACAGAGTAGAGATGACTTTCTAATGCTGAAACCTAAGACTTTAGCCATGGGCAGTCAAAGGAGGGATGGAAGGAACACTCAAATTCCTGCCTTTCTGTCGTCTAGAAGCCTATTCCTCTTAGAATCAGAGGAATCTACTGAGTTACTTTGCCTGGGAAGGCACAAGGGAAGGAAAAGCCCACTCATCCCAGACAGCACACCAAGAGACCAAAGAAACTTATCAATCCAGTTCCAGCTCTGTGAACCGATAGGTTTTCGGGGGTTATTTAGAGGAGCAAGAGTGATTCCCAGGTAGCTGCACTACCAAAAGATGCGCCTCAGCATGGTCTATCCCTGTCAGCCTCCCCCATTTTATGCACACCCAGGATCACATGTAGCTCGGACAGGATTACATGCAGCTGGGGGAAATGGGGAGCAAGTAACTAGACCCTCACCTGAGAGTCGTGACCTCCCACTCTCCTGTGTGTGGATGTTAATAGGCCAATGTCACGATCACAGCTGTTCGGATTCTAAATGGTGATGGTCTTGTCAAGCCCTGAAGACAGAGTTCTGTGACAACATCCCTCAGAGGGGCAATACCCACTCTCCAGCCAGACCAGGGATGATGCTGTGGCTCCTGGGCATCGAGGATGGCCCTGCTGTCAAGGCTGAGAATGCCAGAGCAGTGTCAAGACTTTGAAAGCAGGCAGCTCACCTTGAGCTCTGTCAGCCATAAAGCCTTAGCTCACATAGAAAATTCCTAATTCCAGGATCCCGTGGTCTCCAGGGATCATCCGCAAGAAATTTCCCCAGAATCTCACCAACTTTTTACTTTTCTTAGACTCTGTAGAAAAAAAGACACACACACACACACACACACACACACACACACACACACACAGAGCGGGAGGGGTGAAGAAACAGAACCTTATCTTCCCTAGAAATTAAGCAATATTCATTCAGCCTATAGAAAAGTAGACTATGTTTTTTCTCATGCTAATCTAAATTAAATCTGCAAATGGGATAAGGGTCTCTTGTGACAAGAAGCCAACCTCATTCAGTGTCCTGCCCAGTGTACAGGTGTGAGTGAGCGCCCTGGCTGAGCAGGGGTGTTATAGAGTATGTGTCTGTGCTGGATTTGGGACCTATCAGAGTCTGGGGAGGGGTATTCTAGATACGTTTTTTGACAGTTTTAATTTGTGTGTGTGGTGTCCATGCGCACGTACATGTGAGTGCAAGTGTGCCAGCGAGCGAGAAGAGAGAGAAAATGTGCATAGATACACTCTTCAGAAAGAAGGCATCAGATCCCTTAAAGCTGGATATATTTGCAACTGTGGGTTCCCTGTGTGTGGGTGGGGGCTGGGGGTTGTGGAGTGGGGGAATGGGTATTGAACTCAGATCCTTTGTAAGAACAGTGAATGTTCTTAATTGCTGAGCAATCTTTCCAGTCCCAGAAGCCAGACAGTTTGAACTCTGATAGATAACAGGAAATATGAAGAGGTCTGCACCCCTGCACAGCTCCTCTCTGACACTCTTTGCCTAGTGAGTCTAGCACTCATCACACAGAAACCAACCGGGCCTTTGATCCATCTTATGTATAAACTTGGATTTGCCAAGCCATGTGGCCCTAGGTAACATGCCTTGAATCCTTACCAAAAGCCTCACTTCTTAGTAATCTTGACTTGAGATCATCATTGCCACAATACAAACAATCTGAGAGGTTCATACCAACCACCTTGCCATACAAGACTCAATGTGTGGATGGGTGGGGAGACAGTCTGCCTGGCCCTAGAGAGGAGGATACAGAATATGTGGTACTAGGTGGGAGAGCTGGGTAATTGGAAGAAATCAGTGGTTTGAATGTCATAACTTGCTTTTAAGACTGACAGAGTTACAGGCAATTGTGAGCCATATGAACTGGGTACTGGGAACCAAAGTAAGGTCCTCTGCTGAGCCACCGTTTTAATAAGTATGTGCTGTGCAACACTGTGGGCCTATTTATGCTCAAAATAAACTAGTTATCTATAAGTTATCCAAGATTTATTGAGCCTGTCTTAGTCACTTTCCTATTGCTGTGTTGAGACAACATAACCAAGGCAATTTATAAGAGAAAGGTTTAATTGGGGGATCACAGTTCTGAAGGGCTAGAGACTGTGGCAATCATGGTGAGGAACATGGCAGCAGGCATGCAGGTGTGGTGCTGGAGCAGGAGTTGAGAGCTTATATATGATAGACAAGCATGGGGTAGAGACAGTTAACTGGGAATGGCATGGGGTTTTCAAACTTTAAAGCCCTGACACAGTGACACACTGCCTCCACCGAGGGCACACCCCCTAATTCTTCCCAAACAGTTCTACCGTCTGAGAACCAAGTATTCAAGCAAAAGATCTTATGACAAACATTCTCATTCAAGCCATCTCAGTGCCTTTGTGTTTTTAAAATGGCCATCGCTTGACAAGTAGTTTCTTATAAGTGAAATCTAGGGAACTATAATCTCAGTGTGTTTCTGGCATGCAAGGTGGGTTGCTGGAATTGTTTAAGCCCTGCCCCCAAGCCACCGCTATGTGAGCACATAGTGGCTACTTTTCTGTTTGTGTAATAAGATACCACAACAAAGGAAACTTGAAGAAGGAGGAGTTTATTTGATTTATTTATTCTCCTTCCAAGGGATGAGCCCATCGAGGTGAGGATGAATGGCAGCAACCAGCAGGCATGGTGGCCGGAGCAGGAAGCTGAGAGCTCACTAGAGAGAGTAAACTGGAGGTGGGATGAGACTATATGCACTCAAAACCCCCTCCAGTGACTTACTGTCTCCAGCAAGGCCATGCCTCCTAAACTTCCCTAAACAGTGCTACCAACTGGGGACCAAATGTTCAAACAACCATGCCTGTGGGGATATCTTATTTAAACCACGATAGTCCACAAATGTCATCCTGTCTTTCTCAAAGCATGCCTTCTGAATTCTCTCCCAGACTGCTGCTTGATGGTATAGCAGCATCAGTGTCCCTCCAGGGCCAGTTCACCTCTGGGCAGAGCTGGGAGTCAGGGTTTCTTGACTTTGGTTTCACTTCTGTTGGACACAACCTTAAGTCTCAGTGTCCTCATCTATAAGCTGGACTTGGTGATACTTTCTTTACTTGCCCCATAGCTATCCAGGAACACACGAGGACTTTAGCAAAATGGTTGCTGGACTCTAATGTAGTTCATAACAATGTTATAAAATATGCAGCGCTAAGACCATTGATTCTCATTGAGCAGAAAGACCGTGTTTTGTGTCTTTCTCTTCTTTGGGAGTAGTCCTGTTTGCAAAACAGGCATCCTCTCAGGATGCTGTGTTCTCCTGATACTCCAGTGTTGGTGCAGGCAAGGGCAGAGGACCTGCTTTAGGAGGAACATGTTAGCTCTATACCAGCCAGTATATTCCAGACAGACACACACCACTCGATGGCTGCCATTCAACTCGCCACTCGATGGATGCCATTCAACCCAAAGTGCAGGCAAAACACCAGCACAGCCCAGATTCAAGCATCTTTTCTCCTCTGTTCTTAAGGGAAATGAAACACAAAGGGAGTAGAGGTCATCACAAGCAGTTGTAAATAAACTAGTTGGTCGGTCTACCTGTAAGACGTCAATTGGCTTAGAACGAGGATACACCCTTTCACCCTGCACATTTACCAGTGGACTCAGTAATGGCGCCTTGACCTGGTATGTGTATGCCAGGTCTTCTGGTTTGGCTGATCCGATGAGAGACAGATGCCTACTAGAATCTCATAATCCAGCTTCCCCATCTATCCTGACACTCCACTCTACTCTCTTGAGGCAACTCAGCCAGAGCTCTGACAAGGTCTCCGTGTAGACAATGGAAGCTAGGCAGCTAAGCTGGAGGGCGTGACACTTATAGTCACTGAGATTCTGGGACACAAATGACCTACAGCTAGAATTGACTCATAGTGCACTCTCCCTGGGTTAAAGCTTGTAATTGCTGAGCCTTGACTTTCATTTAAATCCAGTAGTTGAGTAGTTGAGCAGCCGAGTCCCATCAACGGAAGCATTGAGAGTTTCATTCACAGTATCAAACTGCCTCTCGGGAGATGTTGCTGCTGTAGCTTCGTCACCTGCCTTAGTGGAGGCTGCATGTCTGCTTTATCTTCCTCAGCTAGCCAGTTGCCCTGTGTGGTCACAGGAGGTCTCCATCTTGCACAATTGGCGATGCATGCAAGACTAGGCTAAGGTGGAATAAGAACAGATGGGGACCAGATGAAGATGTGAGAAGAGGGAACAGATGCCTCATGACCTGGGGGTGGGGAGTGTAGTGCAGTTTGCCATATCCATAGCCATTTGCAGCACAGCTAAGCCTGATTCTAACCTCACAGGCCACAGACTGGGAGAGCCCTTGGGTGTCATCACCCACTTGGCCACTCCTCTCTGGTCTCACTACTTCCCTGTAGACTTGTCACAAAGGACCTCACAACCAATCCTTTACCTTTTAGAAGGTATATAAAATGGTGCCACTTCATGGGAGAGTGCTTAGTGACCACACCTAGGTATATAGGTCTTGGTCTTTAAGGCATAGATGATGTCTTAGCTCCACCAGGAGGTGATTGATGCTGGGGCGTGGTCACCCAAGGTGATGGGAATGAGGTGACCCAGGATCTATAAAAAGGAAGTCTAACAACTGAGCAGCTAGCAGTTCTTCTTGCACTGAATTGGGAGTGAGGACACTGGAGTTCTGTGTGTCCCCAGCTATGTGTCAATCAACACTGCCTCTTTTCCTCCCCTTATTGGCCCCATAATGCGTAAGCAGGCAGTGGGATGTGTTAGCAGGGCTTCTCCACACATTTGCTTAAGGACATGGAGAATATTTCCAGTAAGTGAGTCAAAACAAAGCTCCCCTGCAGCAAAATGAAGAACATCAGGATGTTTTTAAACAGGGCAGCCTGGAAAAATGCCATTGAAAACTGTCACTTCTTGACTTCCTTCTCCTTCTACCCAGGATAACTAAAAGAAGAAGAACTGTCCATTTATACGTCGAACAGACCAGGAAAAAAATCAGACTCTTCCCACAAACCCAAACCAGCTATGGTTACACATGTACTCGTTCAATTATTTATCTGTTTAATGGTGTTGGATTAAATCAACAGAAGAGATTCTTAAAAATAAATTAGTGACCTGGAGGCTCAGGCAAAAGAATTGCTTGAGTGCAGGAATCTCCTTGTGTCCTCGTGAGAGGGCAGCAGGAACAGAACAGACTCCAAAGACCGTGATGATGGTGAGGCCGACGCTGTGGAGGAAGAGGCTATCACCCAAGGAATGCATCTCAAAAACCTGGAGAAGGAGCAGAGACTTACTCTTTTCTGTACCTTAGGGAGGGACAGGGCACCCAAGGTGACTATTACCCAGTGTGGCTGACAAATCCTGGAAAGAAGCTGTGTCTGCAAAGGCTGGCGGACTGGTTAGACTGCACTGTTACAGAGAGGATAGAATGTGCAAGGCCCAGAGACTAATTACAGTTCGTCCTGGGCTGTATTTAGTCCCCTAAAGAGTCTTTCCTTGACTACCCACCTCTGTGTCAGACCTGACACCCTGTGCCAGCAGATAAAGCTAAACCTGACATCCTGATAAATAAATTAAAAATCCTTGGGATGAATCCCTATTGCCCACCAACCAAAGGGCTAAGAATAATCAAATAACATCTGAGGGCAATAGCTGAGATTTCTCTGCTGCGCTGGAACCTCCTACCCAGTGCTTCTGCCAGTGTATTTGAAAAACCCCTTATTTATGACTTTTCTCAGTTCTGTTAACATCATGAAATTGCTTCCACATCACTGGAACACAGAATTAGAAGTGACCTAAATCTATGTTTCTGGGCCACGCTCACTCATGTATTTGGCCCCAGATTAAACTGTTTTATTCCCTTTGAGTCGAGAGCTGTGTGGTTTTTTTGTATGAACACCAGTGAATTAGACTACTGGTCTCTAAAGTGGTAAGAAAACACATACATGTTTTTAAAGTCATCAAATACGTTTTACTTCATTGCTGTGACTTTAGGAAATTAACACAGCTATCAAAAATGCAGCTGCATTGTATCCCTGACTAAAACAATAACTTATAATGTATTTTTTTCTTTATTGGAACAGATTAACCCAAAAATCTAGCATAAAGAACAGTTTTCAGTTTTGGTTTTTATTAGCAGATCAATCTTTCTCATGTATACTCCATCTATTACAAGTAGTTCGACATAACTTCATGGTAGAGTGAGTTGTCATGCGTGTGTGTGTGTGTGTGTGTGTGTGTGGTGTGGTGTGTGTGTGTGTGTGTGTGTGTGTGTGTGTGTGTGTGTGTGTGTTGGGGGCAGAGGAGATGAACCTCCAGGAATCACCAGAAGCATAGCTACTGTTTTCAGTTGAATGTAGCTGAGCGCTTACTTGACTCTACCCAGAAACTGGCAAGAGCAGTCACTTCTTTGTCTAGACTAATGGAGACCACCAGAAGGCAGAGTTTGTCTTGTCATTAAGGTCACCCCTTGGGAGTCAAACTTCAGAACCTTCCTTTCTAGAGCAGGGGCTACAGAGAAAGCCAACCACTGCCAGAGAAGCTTCCCTGGGCAGAGAGGCAGGCAGAGACACCCTGCCCTCTTTCATCCTTGCCTGTAGCAATGTCCGTCAGCGCTAGAAATGGCTATGGCTAGATAAGATGGTAGGCTGGACAACCAAAAGGCAGTCTTCAGGTCTCCATCCTTTGGTGTGCAGGAAGAGCAACGAAATAAGACTTCTACAGAAGGATGCAGATAGAGTCTCTCTCTCTCTCTCTCTCTCTCTCTCTCTCTCTCTCTCTCTCTCTCTCACACACACACACACACACACACACACACACACTTACTTTCTCCCCATTCATGTCCATATCCCACTGCCCCCTTTCTCCCTTTTCTCTCCTCTGTGAGCCATATAGACAGGCTGCATTACATAGGTTAATCTCAGAATTATGGACTGAAGGGCTCTTTCCTAGAGACTGGCAGAGCTGTGAGACAGAAAGAGACCAAATCCCTAATACATGTAGCCACCTTGTGATGTCTTTATAAGAAAGGAGAATCATAGTTTTCTTCTGCCACATTTTCAAACTGACTATGCAGAGCCATTAAGAATTCATCGATTATCAACAAAGAATCTATCTACGCCTGTCTTCTTTATTAGAAGTCTTTCAGATGAGCATCTTTCTTTCTGTCTGTGTATGACTTGAACACAGCTTCCAATGTTCTTTGCTTTTATTTTCCTTAGAAGGTTAACCCCCTCTGTCACAGTCCTCTGTAAGAGTGAATGAACAAATCATATCCTGGCCAGGACCACTAACTGGATAAGGCCTCTCAGCCAGAGGAGCTGCCTTTAGGACCAGAACTGGAGGGAGGCTCAAGCTTGAAGTACAGGGTGTACCTCCTGGTTCTTAAAGCCTGACAGAATCACAAGGTTCCTTTCTCTGTCATCAATAGCTCCCAAATAATGAGGATCCTTGTGACCTGTTAATTCAAAAGTCCGGGCAAAGGACTTACAACTGTGGGGGTTTCCTTGATGTATGTTCTGTGGTTATTGTTGCCCTTTCTACAATGACTAATCTCATATATAAGTTTGAGCGAATTGTGAGGCCCCAAGGTTACCAGTTAAATTTCATGCTGCACGTATTAGTCTGAGTATGCTATGGATTAAATCATTGTATGCCACTATTTCTGGGGAGACCTGACACGAAGCCCTACTCACCTCATATAGGGAACTGATAGCAGACCAAAGCAATGATACCACAAAGGTCCAATTTGGGGAATCAATGAGTTCACTGGATCTAGTTATAGTAATGTGGGCGAGGGACTAGCTACAGAACTAGGGACTACTCACATCACCTAAGCCCACCCCATCATTGGTGACAGTTCGTGACAGCTAGTTCAAGACTTTCTTGGGTCTTGCGCTTGCTCAGTATGGATTTTGTATTTCTCAACCTCCAGCATCACAGGACATCTCCCACGCTATCTTTACCCCCCTCTCTTTCCCTCTGTCTCCTCTGTCTCTGCCCTTCATCATCTCCTCTATTTCTAACTCTGTCTCTCTGTTTCCGCCTATCTCCATCTTTTGTTTCTGATTCTGTCTCCTCCATCTCGGTGTCTTTCCTCTTGGTTCTGTTTTCAAGACACACCCCAGGACATCCCAGGATGCAGTGCTCCCCCCAGGCCCACGACAGATTTCAGAGTGCTTCTTTTCACAAAGATTCCTATGTTCCAACAATCCTGTCTCCAAATTGCACCGTGTGCTGCTGAGCTTATCTTGTATGAGAGCTTATTAAAACAAACAAACAAAAACCACTGAAAATCCACGATCAGTTAACGTTCAGATCTAAGACAGTATTCTCCAATGGCTCAATAGACAAAAGAGGCAAAGATGCCTCCGGTAGCCAGGAGAAGGCACAGGCGGTGGGTTAAAGACAGGGCCTGCTGGGAGTAGTTTTGAGACTTGTGTTTATTATAAAGGAATGAGGTTCAGGAAAGGTGCTTCTCTAGGCAAAAAATATGAGTGCCTTTGAGCTTGCAGGGTGACACAGGAGGGAATGCCAAGTGGTTTATTGGCATCACATAAAAATAACAAGGACCCTTGGTGGCCCTTAGCTCAATTTTGTAAATTATGCACAATGAATGGGATTCTTACTGGATCTTTATTATCTTTTCTTTTTTCCTTTCTTTCGTTCTTTCTATCTTCCTTTTCCCCTCATTTTTTCTCTTATGTCCTCTTTTCTTTTCTCTCCCCTTCTTTTGGTTTGGAAAGTGAGAACCATAGGCAATTAGGAATACATTTAATTCTTTGTACTCATCAGAGAGGTCAAGATTCTCCTCCCTCCAAAACCACCTATGCCCCTTACAGCTCACCTGCAAGAGCCTGGTTCCTGGTGTTCTGAGTGTGTGATTTTCCATCTGTCTGTCTCAAGGACTTGGACTAGTCATCTGGAAGGCCACCATTTTGGCCTCACATGATCCTGTGGGAGATAGCAGAGCCCCCATAGTTCTAGAGGAACCAGACTGGCTCCCCCCCTCACCATTGTCTTTGGTCATCAATGGTGTTGGAATCATGGTCCAAGACTGTTTCTCCCCAAAATAACAAGTTATTCTCCAGCCAGTGGGACATGAATAAGTAGCCAGGTCTTTTCACAACGCCTTGCCCAAGCCAACTTCCTGAGGGCATTCTGAAAGGAACCAGACAGTGAGAGAAACTCAGGAGTCAAGTCTGTAGACCCTTCCTTGCCAAGCAACTTTGGAATATCATTGTCTTCTGTTGAATACAGAAGTGACATTCAGATGCTAAGTTTCAGCATACATCGTGGAGAAACTTTATCACAGTTTAAAGCTCCTCAGGAGAAACTCAGAGGTGGAGAAGGGCAGGGAGGATGCAGGGAGGATGCAGGGTGGAAAAGGGTAGGGGGGATGCAGGGAGGATACAGGGAGGATGTTTACTAGGAGATGCTCTTGGGATCAACATCTCTTATGTGGGGCTGAGAAGGCTTAGGCAGAGGAAGGTTTGGGCTTGGATACAGACAGCCAGAGATCTTGTCAGTCTTGCAGATGTCACAGAAGTACTACACTGGTGTAAATGTCTGGGACTATTACCCTCTGTTTGATAGCTGTGGGATAGGGCTATTCTGGGACAGTAGGTCAAATTGGTAAGACTTTCTTCAACCAAGATGATTCTCAGAGAACAGTAAAGGGACATGATCTTTTGATTATTCTTTCAGTAGTTTGGGAATAAGTTCTTTGATGCTGAGAGGGGTTAGAGGATGAATATCATAGTGACTTTTCATCTTCCCTAGGCCACTGACAAAGCATGTTAGGAGTGCTCTCTATTAATGACCACACCCAAGTCTTAGCTAAACGTTAAAGACAAACTACATCTTACGGAAGGGTGGACTTTTGAGGAAAAAAGGAGAGAGGATGCCACTAGCTAAGAAAGGGAGGGTGGATGTTCTAATGACAAACATTGCACTGCCCGTGCTCCTTTTTAAATATTTTATTCTGAATGTACCTAATAGCTACACAAGCAATCTCCCCATCCTCCAGTTAGCCTGTGTGAGAATCACCCATTAACCTCATATTTCATTCTCATTCCTATCAGACCATTAGTGGACACTCTTAGTATTGGATATGTGCCAGGAATAACAGCTCTAAGAAAAACTCACTCTCAAAACCCAAACTCCATCCACCAGCAGTGCCATGTATGTGATCTCCTGGCAAGGGGCAATTGGGTGTGTGGGAACACAGGCCTTGCCGGCAGGTGATCTCTCTGTTACCAGCTTGGGTCGTGGCAGGCTGCAGCACTTGACTGTGGGACATGAAGCTGGGAAATTATGATGGGAAGGACCCAAGGCTCACCATCTCTCTGAGCTCAAGGAAGCAGGGGCTCCACCTGGCAGTGTAAAACTTGACTCTTGTCAGAAAGAATGGGGGTCAAAAAAGAAGAAAAGACAGTTTCTGGAGCTAAAGTTGTGGGTCTCTTTGGGAACCTTTATTTAGAGAGACATCATGACTTTGTCTCTGAGTATTATTAAGCAATTCTGTCTTGTTCTTTGGGAAAATAGCGTGAGATTGGTCTTCACGAGGTATGGGGCTACCTTGTCTTTGGAGAGAATTCCCAGAGGAAGCATGGCAACTTCCAGATGAGAAGATGTGGCCATGAGACCACAGCCTCTTTCCCTCTCCTCTTAAACATTCTGCCTCCCACAAGAACAGCTATGAGTCTCTTTGCATGTCTTCCTACCCATAAAGGCAACAATATATGTCCACACTCTGACCAGGGGTTCTTAAGGAAGTGCTAGGCAATTTATGAAAGGAAGATAGGAGTCTCCTGCATATGAATACACACCAGTATGAGGACATGGAAGTGAGATCTGGCACAACCGTTTGTTCACCACTGTGGAGATCACTGGCAATGAACCCAAGGGCCTCTGAGCTGTGAGAAGCCCTTGGGATATCTTGCTTTTGTATTCATTCTCATAAGATAAAAGGAAGTTATACCTGGGTATAATCCTACACTAGGGAGACTGAGGCAAAAGGATGGTGAGTTTAAAACCAGCCTGGGACACGTAACAACACCCTGTTTAAATGTCCTGCCTCCCCCAGAAAAAAAATAAATTATATTGATTAAGCTACTATAGGCTCTCGGGCCTTCCCACGCAATCAAATAACTCCTCAGCAGAGCAAGGAAGAAGGAGTGCTCTACCAACAGAGATGGCATGCGGCTCCCCACCTCAAGGAGATCCATTCAAGATCAATAAGGGGTTGGCATGTGTGTGCCTACATCCTCCGGCAGCCATGACAAATTACCACAAATAGTGTCTTAAAGGGGCACACTGTTCTCAGTCTGCAAGCCATTTGCTCCATTCATAGGAAGAATATGCCCCGCCTCTTTGACCTTCTAAGACACTGAAGGATTCTTTGTGAAGCAGCGATGATATATCTGCAGTCTCTGGGTCTGTCATCACACAATACGGCACCATTGAACTTGGCTCCACCCTAAGCCCTCTGTGACCTCACATTCATTTCACCACGCCTTCGAAAACCCTATTTAAAAATCGAGTTACATTTGTAGGTTCTTAGTGAACAGAAATAATCGGGGAGAGGGCACAACTGTTCAAATTCACAAACATGGGTAACTCTTTCCAAGATGCTGCCGGGGCGCTCTGCAGATGTTTAAATCACTCAGGGGTGAGCTTTGCATGCATCTGAGGTTCTTGCAATGGCCTGTGAAGTCGGAATCTTCACTGTCCAGCAATCCAGCTCCTCTTGTATTGTGTGTCAAATGGGTGTGTTTTCAAGACTAATGAAGACCTGGAAATGCCAGTGAGCGTTTGGAATCATAATTTCTGCTCCTTCACACATGAGAAAAGCAAACTGCAAAAGGAAACGGGCTTCGAGGCATCAGCAGAGAGGTAATGGCAAAGGAGGTGCAAAAGGGTCACTGCTGAGCGTCAGTATCAATGAGCCAGTGTGGATTCCCATACGCTGGCTATGGTGCAGAACAATATGAGACCGTCTGCCTGCTTTCGGCTACAGAGCGAAGGGGGAAGGTGGGGAATGGGGGTGGGGGGAGGGCTCCAGAAATAGAGCTTCTCTGAGTTCACTAGCAACAAGGATTGGGAGTCTACACCACAGCAGAATTAAAGTCATTATGCCTCGAGGCTGTATCTAAAAAGCCCTCAGCCTTCACTCAGGCTCTCTGACAGTGGATTAGGGAGGGCACCAGCCAGACCTTCTCAGACCACAAATGGACTCCACACTGATCTGAGACCTGGAGGAGTGAAAACAGGCTGTCAACTCCCGCAAGCCATTTGCTGTCACCTAGTAAAGACATGCTCATCTCACAAAAGGAAGAAAAAAATACAAGGAGCAGGAATGAGTCAAGGCTAGCTAGTCAGCCTAGACAGAGCCAGGACTGGGCCAGTGCCCTCTGGAGCAATGGAAACCACATTGTCCCCACCCCCAGGCTGCTGTGTACCCTCTGAAAGAAAGCAAGGTCTGAATAGTTGTAGAAAGTCTCTAGGCAATAGCTGTTTCCTAAGCCTTTGTCTGCTGTAATGATTGATGGTTTATCATCATCGAGACTATGTTAAAAGGTGCTTGGGTCTAGCAAAGCATACTTTGAGTGGTCTGTGAAGGTATTTCCTGAGAAGATTGGCATGTGGTTGGCACCATCCAATACCCTAGGAGTTGGGGAGGAGACAGAATAAAAGTTGAAGAGAAAGCCAGCTGCAGTGTGCAAGTTGCACCGTTCCTGGGCCTGACATTATCTGGAATCACCAGAACTAAACGAACGGAGGCAGGAAGGACCAGGCTTAATGTGGGGGGCACATGTGAGTGGCACTATTCCATTGGAAAGGTGGGGTGTGATTTTTTCCTGGAGGAAGAGAAAGAAACTTCTACTTACCGCTAATAGAGAACCAAGTGTAATCTAAATCTTCAAATCTACTAAAGTCCAGTTCCACCGGTGAGTCAATGAGGCTGAGGTTGTTCAGAGGAGCGCCTATGCTGAGAGAGGCACCCATCTAGCCTTCTTATTACAAGTGAATACTCAGACCTCCAGAGGAGGCTGGCATTTAAGACAAAGCTCCCCAGAACAGTGCTCCATCCACCCCCTGTTTATTCTTGACGTAATCCACTTTCCAGAGCGCTAAAAACAGAAAACCAGAGACCAAGATATGAATTGCTTATAGTTTCTTTTCTGTTATCTGTGACTGAGTACGTGTTAGACAGGGGCATAGAAGAGCATGTTTGTAATCCCAGAACTCGGAAAGATGAGGCAGGAGGATTGTGATTTCCAGGTTAACCTGGTTTATACAGCAAGACTCTGCTACCATCTTTCCTAGCTTCCACTTCTGCAGGCCACAGATCTCCAAGGTTGGCAAGAGGTAGGTAGCTAGGGAAACGGGCCTCTTCTGGCTGCCTCGGTGTATTTTCTTGATGACTATGAAGCCCAAAAGGACAAAGCAGAAAAGATGCTTCCTGTCAAGCTTGCTCGCTACTAATTCAACACCACTAGTGCAGAGCCAAGCTCTGAGTCACGTGGTTGGTTTACAAGAACAAGCAAAGAGCCCTTGGTGCTTACCTTCCTCTGAGTACGAGGATTGTGGCACACAACAACAGCAAATTCAAAGCTAGACAGGTCAGAGACGTGGAGCAGGAGGTAGGTGGCATCTTCTGCAGGAATCTTACATGAACTGCACGAGCCATCTGACAAATGATCCTCAAGAGGCCAGAATGGTGTACAAGATGGCTTGATAAAGAAGAGACAGGAGTACTGCTCATGTTCAGGATAAGCACTTTGAGCCTAAGGGCAATTTTAATAGGGTAAGTGCAGAGATCTGTGAAGGTCCTGAGGCGGGAAAGCAAGGGCGGGAAGGCCGGCCACGTTGGTCCAGGTAAGCAGTCTGGGAAGCCAGGGACAAGATAGATTTACTGACAGGAGTATGCTGGTTAGATTTTTTTTCTGTCAGCTAGAAATCGTCTTGGAAGAGGGACCCTCCATTAAGAAAATGCCTCTATCATAATGGCCCATAGGCAAGTCTCTGAGGTGTTTTCCTGATTGATGTTTGTTGTCAGAAGGCCCAGCACACCGTGGATGGTGCTCCCCTATTCTGGTGGTTCTGAGTTGTAAAAGAAGGCAGGCTGAGGGAGCCACAAAGAGCAAGGCAGTAAGTAAGCAGAGTTTGTGCATAGTCACTGCGTGAGTTCCTACCTTGAGTTCCTTGACTGGCTTCTCTAAAATAAACCCTTTTCTCCCCACGGTGCTTCTGATCGCTTTTAAAAGATCACAACAATAAAGAAAGCAACTAGGATACATGAGAGCCATGCCTCCACGTGGCTTGACATCACCTCGAAATTACAGAAAGGTGTCGGAATGAGTTCAGAGGACCTGTAAGGAGACTGTGTCAACAGTCCAGGTGACAGAAAACTGGAGTATCTCACACGGAGTTAGTGGCAAGTGCTGAGCTGAACCTACAGCTACTGCTAGGCATTGTTGCTGCCATTTCTATATCACACTGAGACTACCATCTTTACCCCCAAACACATGCTAAAGAAAGGCTTTGAAGAGGTGTATCCACAAAGAGAAGGGTATGCTTCTGTTTCTGCAGGGTGGGGCTCTAACAGGGATGACTCGCTTCCACAAGGCAACCTTTCCATCCTAACTACGGATGGCCAGGGAATGAGCAAATGACAGACACACCCTCTATAACCTGAAACGTCAACGTATTTGTTAAACACGGTACTTGGGGAAGTGGATCGGCTTTGCCAACTGTCTGGTGGGCCCATGTCTACAATGTACCTCCACTCAAGACTCCCCTAGCTTTGGGCTTTCTCCATTCCCTACACATTCCCAATCTATAGCCTCAGAGGCCCAGCCAGGGCCCCTCCACTATACTAGTGCCGAGCCACAGAGAACCTCTTCTCCCCAGGACCCTGAAAGGAAAAGTTTCAATATACACCGCCACGGTCTAAACAGACATGTTTACAGTTCCAGCCTAAACTACAAAGGAAGACCTAAGACAGATTTCTACAACAGGGCCTTTGGAAGTCAGAACGACAGCTCAGCTTGAGCCAGAGCGACAGGCTGCAACCCTGCACAACGTGGAATGTTAATTGGTTAACATGTCATAATTTTCACACACATGTAAATAAGGTTAATGAATTTTATTCCACACAGATGACTTCAATTGTAAAACAATCAAATGGCTTTTCAGGTAATACTTTGGGGCCCAAATCAAATAGAAATTTTAAGTCATTATAACTTCGGGAAAAGAAACTAATTTGAATACGCGATTTAAATCCATTAAACAGTCTTCGCAACTTTAAATGGTGATAATAGAAACCAGAAAAGCTCGAGAGCGGTTAAGATTAATTAAGAGTGAGTGCATTGGGGAGACGGAAATTACAGTGCCTTAATTCTAGAATGCAGATGAGGTCAGAAAGCTTAAATTAATGTTCATCTACACAAACACAGCCTCCATAAAGGAGAAATATTTCATTACAAGGGTTTCGGTAGGCACTGGTTCCTGCACTTCTGGTTGCATAAGTAGTAACAAACTGATAAACAGCAACCTGTTGTCAGCTAATTACAGCACTTCCACAGCTGCTAACAGTGAAGCAGGGACCTGTTTAGAGATCTTGATGCACAGAGTTCTCTGTGGTTTGGTTTCTCTTCCCTTGCAGACAGAGCTAGTGACCCCTCCATATCTGTAGCATTTCAGTGGGCTGTCTCCTACTTCCTAGATGCCTCTGCAACCGTTGTCAGGACTGTCGCTTGGACTTCCAGGGTTGCCCAGAGAGCTAGGAGTACCTGCTGTGACTGCCAGCCTCTTTTCTCTTCTGGGTGAGTGGCCCCTTGGCCCAGAGACAGGGCAAACTGTGTGACACCACCGCGCAGCACAGCATCAAGAGAAATCTAGAACCCCCTACCCTGAAATTGCAGCCCAAAGCCAGGTCCATGAAAGACAGAGGCCAAAAAGGTAAAATCCTTTTACGTAGGAAAGTTGGGAAGCCAGGCAAAGATGTAGCTTTGCCAGAGTCTGAATCCTGGCTTCAGGCTGATTATCCAGGGCCCTCTGTGGAAGCAAAGAGCACCCTTAATTGCCCTTCATACTCCCATTCAGTCAGTCCTTTCTTGGCTGTGAGCCAATTTCCAGAAGGTGAAAACTGTCAGCCCAGGGCAATGCTCCAGAGAGCTGAATCTCTAGCAGCTACCAGGTACAAGGGAGGGATTAGAGACCAGTTTGGCAAAGGCAGCCACAGGGCACCACAGGGCTCCACAGGGCTCCACTGCAGCTCTCATCCTGTGCTGCCTTCTCCCTGTCCCTTTCTCTCCCTTTCTAGGTCCCCTGGAACACTTCCCTGAAGACTGGGAGGCACGATGAATCCTCTCATGTTTAGCTAGAGCCCCCTAAAATAAGAAACTACATGGAAATGGAAGGCCTAGGCTCCCCTTATCTTCGAAGCCTTTCATGATAGACTTCCTACCAGGCCTATGCTCATCCCCCAATGCTTCCTCGGTGGAATCAAACTGTCCTCTTCACTTGAAGACTTTATTATATACACACACTTTCCCCCAATACTCCAACTTAGCCCCTTGACATAGAACCTGTCAATCAGAGAGAAGAGATTGTTCTGAGACAGGCATACGATTTAAAGTGAACCTATGACCTTTGGCCTGGGGACTTACTAGAACTCTTGAGAAGATACTACTTCCACCATCCGAGTTGATTGACCTGCAGTCCCTAACCCCATGATAGTAAGGGCAATCTAACGACAAACTGATTTGACAGGCACCTGAGGCAGTGACAGAAGAAAGCGAAGTCTAGTACTGCAGTAGCATGCTTACCACATCTGAGCACACCGTCTGAGCCTGAGCTGAGTCATGTGGGAACTCCTTAGGATACCCAGAGTTGAGTTTTTGTCACAGACAACTGGACGGCCCTCCTCTGACAGACTGATACCCTGAAAAGACCCCCAGGAAGACCATCTTCTATTCTTGACATAGCTGTGTGATATAGCTGGAATTTAGAGTCCTGAGCACACCCTTGGACCTAGAGTCCCAGTGATGGTATGACCTCAGTGGAGTGCCTTTCCTTCCCTTGGTCTCTGTTGTCCTGTTTATAATGGCGGGTCATGTGTGGGATATGCTCAGTACAGCGTCATCAAAGCATATGGCCCAGGACTCTGTGAATGGTTCAAGAGTCCCTTATAGAAATGCAAATCAAAATTGCCTGGAGATGCCATCGCTCCCAAATCAGGATGGATATGAAGAAAACAAAGAAAAACAAACCTTAGCAGTTTAGGGGGCACTCATTAACTTCTGGTAGAAATATAAATTAGCACAGCTAATGTGAGTAGGTGTGGAGGATCCTCCTTAATCTAGAACTTACCACAAGACCCGGCTATGTCACCCTGACAATTCTGAGTGAGCATTCTGCAGTTGTTCTGCACAACAGTTTCATGCAACATTATGCACAATTGCCAAGATATGGGATAGGCCTAGATGTCTGCCAGCATATGACTGGACAAAGGAAATGTGGCACATATATGCTGGAATATTATTCAGTTTTAATAATATAACCAAATTATGCCATTTGCAGTAGTAGGGAAGAAACTGGGTATCATCATGCTAAGCAAAATAAACTATATTGAGAAAGGCAAATGTTGGATGATTTTCACAATTGTGAAATCTCATGTATATGTATGTGTATATAACGTGTATACACACATACAAAAGCACACTCCACATACACAGAGAGAGAGAGAGAGAGAGAGAGAGAGAGAGAGAGAGAGAGAGAGAGAGAGAGAGAGAGAGAGAGAGAGAGAGACTTCTTTCCCGGTTTAGCTAGGCTTTCCACTACAAAGCAGAATTCTGAAGCTGGGCCTTCCTTACAAGTCAGAACCTCTAACACTGGCCCTACCTCCACTGGCCTGTCTAGGAAGAGCAATAGCAATGGGGCGGAAACTTTGTATGCAGGCCCTGGAGTTGGAATGGCACTGCATCCTGGGATTCCTCTGCTGCAATAACTCTTCTGCCTTTCTTGGAAACATGACCATTGGTTGCAGAATGGAATATTTGTTTAGGTAAGTAAAGATATGTTACATTTGTTTATACTGTATTTGTTTGACTAGGCGAAGATGTGTCATTTGTTTGTGTTGCATTTGTTTAATTATGTAAAGATGTGTTGCATTTGTTTTACCTTGCCTGCCTAAGGCACCTAATGGGTCTAATAAAAAGCTGAATGGTTAGGCAATAGAGGGACAGGAGGGGCAAGCAGGCAGAGAGTAACTAGGAGAAAGAACCCAGGGTAGAGAGAGAACTAGGGAGAAAAAGAGGGAAACATCTGGGACTGGACAGCCAGATGTGGAGGAAGCAGGAATGTAAGACATACAGAATTAAAGGTAAAAAGCCCTGAGGCAAAATGTAGATGAAGAGAAACAGGTTATTATAAGTTACAAGAGCTAGCGGGGCAAGCCTAAAATAAGGCTGAGAATTCATAACTAACAAGAAGTCTCCATGTCATGATCTGGGGGCTGGTGGCCCAAGGAAGCCTGCTACAACCATTGCTCATCATTTCATATCAACTCAGACAAGCCAAGGCCAATGAGCCATCGCTCATCCAGGGTCAGGTTCTTATAAATGGGGAGAATCAAGAGTTGGAGAATCTAGGTTTAAATTCTACTTAGTAATTATGCAGTCTATTTACTTGACCTGTCTAAGCCTCAATATCCTCATGTGTTCACTGAGAATTATAATTATGTTTTATTTGTGTGTACATATGTGCACCTGTGAGAATTTTTATATACCACACGCATACAGATGTCTTTGAAAGTCAGAAGGTGTCAGATACCCTGGAACTGAGTTGCGGGCCATTGGGAGACACCCAATGCGGGTGCTAGGGACTTAGCCCGTGTCCTTAGCAAGACTCCTGTTAACTGCCGAGCCATCTTTCCATCCCTCGGGTGGTTTTAAATACAATGATGTAACAGATGTCATTATTCCATATTCCTTTAGATCTCCTTAATATTTCTCTATCTCCCTCCTCCCAGGCCAGGACCTGTGTCTTTATATTGGAAAGGAACTTCTGACTTCTAGATCCTATAGTGTGTTCCTTTGGAGGAAAAAGAGCCCCAAATCCTTCCCCCATGCACCATTCTGGTCATCAGCGTCTGCCAGCATGAACTGGGCATAGAGATGGGTGTGAGCACAAGCCCTACCATCTCACACACTCTTCACACTCTTCACCATCTAAGGGTCCTAACTTGAGGCTGCATCCTCGGTTACCTCCTTCTCAGCTCTACTCCCCACTCTCTTGCTGGCTTTTCTGGAGATAGCCTCAACTCAATCACTCTCATAAATTATCTTCTTGAGACCTGTGAAACCCAACGAAAGACATGCTTACCGCTTAGCAGAGGGCCTTAGGTGTCGCTAGGGCTCACACGACTCTTATGGTAGAGAGTACCTGGCAAGTACCAACACCTCAGAAAGACAAATAGTACATAAATCCCTCATGGGTACAGCAGCATATTCCAACTGCCCCCGACCCTCTCCCTGGGAACACCATTAGCGCTTAAAAACAGTGCACTTTACCCTCTTCTAAATCATCTATGATGGCACCATGTCCACGAGGCCAACTGCAAGACCCTATTTCCACTTGCCTTACAACTTGTCCCTAAACACAGATTGGATGTCCCATGACTGCTCGACACAGGCACCCAGTGCCTCCCTTGTATAGTCCATACAAGGGCTAACTGCGGATCAGGGCCACCTATCACATGTACTTCTCTTAATGTGTCAGTGTCGTATGGGATGAATGTGCGGAGCATTGACGAGGGTTAAGAAGTGTGCAAGAAGTTATGGGGGAGGACTTGGTGAGGATGAAAGTGGAAAGGGAGACGTCTGCTCACAAAATTCAAAGCTCCTCCTCTCATGCTTGGAGATATAGCCAGCATCTTTAATGTAATGGATTCCTGAAGATAATCTCCTCTCAAACCCTCAACTGTCCTACCGTGCTTACGTCAGTCTTGCCAGTTTGGTAAAACCATCACCAACTGAGACAAACTTCTCACCCTTGTTTCTGAGTACTTCCCATTAATGCAGGTTTGCCAGAAAAGTGGGTCATAATTAGTTAAGATAGATTCTGATAATCTAGGAAGGTAGGTAACTCAAAAATGCCACAGCTTAACACACATTTACCTCATAACCTTGTAAAGTTCTCTGAATACAGGATGTTCTTGGGAACAATTGTCCCCCATACAATGATAATGATCACCCAGACTGCTCTGATTCTTTGAATCCAGCAGTTCAGTGGTTGACATACCTTCTCCAGTAGGGAGAACTATATTCACAGAGGGCTATGGGGCTTTGGTCCAGTTATGGACCAGGTAATTTACTGGAAGTCATCACAAAGCCCAGGCAGAATGTGTGGCCTACAGTATGTTCTTTGCTTGTTTTGCAGTGTGAATGTAACACTCAGTCTACTTTACCCATGACCAGCTCTTTGAGCCTGAGACCTGTGGAATCTCAGGACTCGTGTGTGGAGACTTTACACTTGGATTAATGCACTGGGTCACTGTCAACTTGATCTATATGGGCTTCACATTTGTGTTTTTCGCAGACTCCACAAATTAGTAGCCAGTCCCAGCCTCATCTTTGTGTGCCTCTGGCAGTGGTTCCCAGCAAACTGGAAAGTACATGGACAAGGGACCTGACAGAACCGGATTATAAATCTTATTTCAACATCCTTTAACCAGCATTTTGTGATCCCAGGGATATTAAATTTTGCTTTGGTGAATAGTTGGTTGTGATACTAGATGCCACAGACATGCGCATTTCTGTGTGCCCAATATTTCTACAACAACTATGCCATTGATGGATGTGATTTCCATGTGTTTTTTTAATTATACTTGCCTAAAGAAAGCATCTAGCATTCAGGGATACTACTAGAACCTGACATAGTAGCTCAGGCCTGTGGTCCCCAGCACTCAAGAGGCTGAGGCAGGGGGACAGCAAGTGAGAGGCCAGCCTGGACTGTGGTAAGTCTAAGCCAGCCTGAGCTACATAGCAACACTCTGTCCAACAAAAGGAAAACAAAGTGGCTGATAGATCTGGGGCTGGAACTGTGGGCTCCCCACATTCATAGGGACAGGTAACATGGGGGACAGAGAGAAGTGATGCTCCTGGGAGCGGTTTACTGGCTTCTTCTCTACAGCTTGCTTAGCGTATACAACCCAGGACCACCATCCACATCAATCACTAATCAAGACGATGTCCCGATGACATGCCAATAATCTAATCTGATGGAGGCAAGTTTTCAGCTGAGGTTACTTCTTCCTGGGTGACTCTAGCTTGTGTCAAGCTGACAAAAAAAGTAACTGGCAAACCTATCAAATACCCCTCCTAAGACCTTCTCTTACTGCTTCATAACAAACGTCTCCAAAGTTTGTTAAAATTTGGAAACAGTTCAACTATGGACTGAGAAGTGGCAAAATTTTTTTTTTGTCTCATTTCTATAACCCTTCCCTAGATCAGAATATCCACTCATATGGCCTGGTAAGCAATCTTGGTAATATTCTCTGTCAGCTCAAAACCAAAGCAAAACCAAAACATATAACACGCAGTTTCTGCAAGGAATAGAAGTGCCACTCACTGCCTATTCTTGGTGGGGTGTAGAATGGCTGTGATGTCTTGGGAAGCTTCTCTCTACCCCAACCATCCACAAGAACCCTGTGTGCTCTCACACATCAATGTCTCCATTCTCAAGGCTGTCACCATCTGAGTTCCCTAACCACGCAAGGCCTGTTAGGCTAGCTCCAAGGCTATAGTTCACTCTCTACACCAAGCCTGGTCCAGGCCCTTTCTATATTCTGGTTCCAAATGTCCTGGAAACTTCGCAAGAGGAAGATCTCAGAGGTGTCCTTCTGATCTCTCGGGGTAGATGTAGGCATCTTGGTTCTCTAACTACCAGTCTCATAACCCATCTATTCATCCATTCATCTGCCCATCCACCAATTTATCCACTCACCCACCTATCCATATATCCATCCATCCATCCATCCATCCATCCATCCATCCATCCATCAGTTTATCCATCCACTCACCCACCTACCCATCTATCCATCTACTCACTCACCTACCCACCTGCCCTTCCATCCATCCACCCACCCATGCATTTTTCTATCCACCTACCTACACACCCTTCCACCCACCCACTCACCCATCCATCATTCATATCCACCCAGCCATCCATCCACCTACCTATTCATCATGTGTGCATGCTTTTCCATCTTCCCCTTTAATTTCCCTCACTAGTACCTGTTTGGTTATTTCCTCCTTCTCACACTTTTCTGTTAATTTCTAAAAGCAATTTATGAATGCCCTACTACTCCAAGAACCATCCAAGTCACAGTTGGGAAGCTTGATAATTTCACCAAGGCAGACTATTAAATGCAAACACTGGCAAAATTTTTTTTTAACACTTCAGAAAAATCACGAAAATGCCAAGGTAAGCTCATCGCTACTGCAGATTTAATTCCTCCACCTTTTAAAAGCTGAGGAATCTCCCTGCTCTGCCCAGCAGGATGTGAACAAGCCTAAAGTGGGGCTACTTTAGGCCAATTCTTTCCTGTTTCCCAACCCAGCATGGCAGAGAAGTGGGCAGTCCTGAGGGCACAGGAAATTTCTCCTAACTTTTTTCGTCCAATTTTCAAATCAGGACTAAAGTGGAAAGAATAATAGTTCACCTAGTGACCTACTGTTTCCACCCCTGAAAACCATGAATGTCAGTCTCCTTTTCAAAATCATTTCCCATGAGCATTTCTTAACTCCCTGGGGATGGGGGAAAGCCACCATGGAAGAAGAATATTGAAAGCCTATGATAAAGAAGAGCTTGAGGTTAGGGAGTGATTTGCCATTAGATCTTGATGCTCCCTGCCTGTAGTCCAAGCTCAGTACCAAGGCCAGCCATGGTGCAGCACCACAGTTACCAACACTTCCTCTCACCACCGGTTCATCTCTCTGCTCCCTCTGGGGTGTACTTACCACCCAAATTTACCTCTGCGCGCCAGCTGTCTATCTCAATTGGATTCAACCAACTATTCTAAAATACACTTTATATCACTTAGGAATCTGGCAAGAAACAAGTCACCACCAAAATGGCTTAGCTGAATAGACTCCAGTCCCTTGGATGCTTATAGAGATGATGGGATATATAGGCAACTAAGGGGACAACAGGGATGGTCAGCTCTTGGAGGAGGTAACCAGCATGGAAAGATGTTAGTCATCCCAAACATGAAGGGACAAAGGAAGGAAAGAATATCTGAGGGGTGGGAAGCAAAGATGGACCACTGCTCTATCGAGTAGAAATGTGGAGGATACAGATGAGAAACACCCTGATCTTTCCCTCCCGTCCAGACTCCTAGGAGTAGGAAGTGAGATACGCTGGGGTAGGTGGGAGTGAGGTCAACTGGGGGGTGGGGAATGAAGTACGCTGGGGTGCCCTGCTCTGTAGATATACAGTGTCTACTTAAATACGCCATGTTAATGCTAATGCTTCCACAGCATGCAGGTCACAATGACTGAATCACGTACGTGTACCTGCCTTGTCACCATCATTTGTGGTTCCTTTAAGTACTGCTATTCAGTTCCGTGATGGATGCATCCACAAGGGCTTCTCCGTCCCAGTCTGTCCTCCCCAAGAAAGAGGCATCCTTTCCAGAATGTACTGCCCTAGACACTCTCCTCGGAACTTTGTCGGATTATTCCAGTGATGGCTGGCTGAGGTTAATGTCTGTTCGAATGACAGAAAAGGTGTTTATTATGAGGGCAAAGCACCACTGTATTCTCTGTTTTCTAAAGACTTTGTACTCTGGAGCCACAGGGTGACTCCTGCCCATCTGGAAAGGTCAGGTTGAATCTCTGCCTCAGGAAAGTAGGAGGTAGTTGGGTTTTTTTTGTTTGTTTGTTTGTTTTGTTTTGTTTTTTTAAACCTCTTCATATCAAATCATTACTGCATATTCAATGGAAAAAAAAATAAAGTGCCAGTGTTCCCACAGCCAATTTTTCAGAATGAAGAGATAGATGAAAGTTAACTCAATAATTGAAAATCTTTCTACAAAGAACCTGACAATTTTACTGCTGTGTGGTGAATTCCAGCTACTATGTAAGAAGCTGATCCTATCGACTTCTCAGGATCACTTCGGAAAACAGAAGAGAAGGGAGCACTTTCCAACTCATTCTGTGAAACTAGCATTTCCCTGATAACAGAATTAGAAAACATTTCAAATGAAAGAAGCTACAGAGGTCTTGTGAGTACAGAAGCAAACATCATTAACACAATTTCAGAGAGTGAATCTAGCGATATATTGTAAAAGATAAAAACAACTCTGTGATATTGGGTTATAAGAAGGTGTATGTATATATTTGCCATCAGAGACACTGTAGAAAACATGATTGTGGAATCAATAACATCATCTAGAGTCACAGAAAGAAAAGAATAACTGAAGGAAGCTACAGAAAATATGTTACCTCACACATACGCATGCATATACACACACTACACATATACACACACTATATGTCTAGACACACTATACACATACATGCATACACTATACACAAACTTCACATATACACACACTATACATTACAAGCCATAGACAATGATTTCTCCAAGCAGACTAGAGCCCTCCCACCTGGTGTTGTCACCTTTGCTCCAAGGTTTTGTTTACCCAACTTTCTATTTTTTTTATTTCTGGGGATGGAAGTCAAGGTCTTCTATATGCAAGGTAGTTGCTCTACCAGTGAGCTTTGCCCTAGGCCCCTCCTGGGTGATTCTAGGCAGGGGATCTACCACAGAAACATACTCCCTGCCCCTCACTGGGGGATTCTAGGTAGGTGATTTACCACTGAGCCATACCCTTCATCCTTTCTTTATAGTTGATTTTGAGACAGTGTCTCATTAAGTAGCTCAGTACTTCCTTGAACTCTCTTTATAGCCCGTACTGAACTTGAACATCTGATCCTCCTACCTCAGTCTCCCAAGTAGTTATTATCACAGGCTCTGCCACTGGGCCCAGCTTCTAAGACTGTTTTTATGTATCATTTTCTTCTCTGTTATGCTGGAGTTTACACTATACCCTGTCATTATGGAAATCATATTGAGTTACCTTCAAGGTTGAATTTCATTGTTGAAATGACTGACTAGTAAAGACGGAGAAACAGAAAGAAACTTAAAGCTTTTTGCTCCTTTTAAGAAGTCAGTTTTTTTTTTATTATCTCTCATTTTGATTCAAGCAATCACTGTGACTTACTTAAGTGATTATATTTTGCCCAGATGGAAAGGTTTCTAGAATTATAATTTTAACATAAAATGTTACTAATAAAATTGTTTAAAATATGTCCTCTTGCTTCTGGTCCAGGCTGTAAACTGACAACAAGAAAAAACCTAAACGGATGAAAAAGGGTCAGGGTACGCCGCTGCTAGACTCCTGGAGATGGAGGCGGGCAGATGGAGAGAACTGTAAGGGGCTGGGGAAGAATTCAAGAAGGAACACCTCTGAGGAGCCCATGTCAGGTGCAGGAGGCTGAAATGCCAGTGACTGATTGCTGGTAGCCCAGTACAGACAAGTTAGTACACTTTCAGGGTCAGAAATCTATTTTAGTGTTATCCTCATAAACTCCCCCAGGTCTTCATAGTTAATATCAGAGACAAGTTCCTTTCTGCTTCTGGCTGTGAGAGGGGAAAGGCCGTGTTTTCAAGTACACCAGAAAAGCCATTGATTTTTTTTCCCCCCAGAATCAACCTGGGAAAATTTAGGCTTGGTAGTACATACCTGTAATACTGACACTTAAGAAAAGGGAAGAGCAACCCAAGGTGAAGGCCAACCTGGGGTAGAAAACAAAACCCTGTCTCAAAAACCAAAACCACACCCAGTTCTAATGAGATGGCTCAAAGGTTAAGGGCACTGTGCTCTTTCAGGCAGACCAGTTTTAATGAGGTGGCTCAATGGTGAAGGGTCCTGGCTAGCCTTGCAGAGGATCTAGGTTTGGGTCCTAGCAGCAACATGGTGGATCACAACCATCTTGAACTCATTTCCAGACGATTCGACACTTTCTTCTGGCTTTTGCAGGTACCAAGCACACACAGTTATCCACGTGAAGGCAAAACATTCACACACATCAATAAACATGCTCAAAAAATCAGAAACGAGGAAGAAAGGGAAGGAGAAAGGGAGAAGAGAAAACAAGGGAGAGGGGCCAAAAGCCCTACACAGGGAAAAAGAAATGCTCTACTCTTAACCTTTTAATATCTTCCACAAAGGAAAAGAAATGCCTCAGATAAAAAGAGGGCTACCCTCTCCAGCCTGATGGGTGTGTGACAGCTTGTGAAGGTCTAAAATGTGCAGTACAGTGGAGCATCTTCATTGCGAAGCAAGGCACATACCCTTAGGCTTAAAGGAAGCAGGCCCTCTCCCATCTATAATATTATGATACCTTATTATAAAATCTGAGATAAACTACAGCTTAACAAAACCAGAAATCACACAATGTCTGTTCTAGAACCACAAGATAATTAAACTAGAAATCAATGAAAGAAAGATTGCTGGAAAATCCCCCCAATACTTAGAAATCTAATAACACATTGCAAGCAACGTATGGGTCAATGAAAAAAATCTCAAGAGAAATTAAATGTATTTTGGGCCCAAGAAAAATAAGAATACACTTGACTGAAATTTGTGAGATGTAGCAGAAGCAGCATTTAAACGAAATTTATGCCATTGAATATAGGTAGTTAAAAATTAAAAACCTATGTACAATAATTTAAGTTTTTCACCTTAGAAAACTAGAAAATGGGGTAAAAGCAAATGGAAAACAAAAGAAAAGAAATTAAAAATGAAGCAGAAATCAATAAAAATGGAAATAGAAAGAAATGCAGAAAAAAAGAACAATTAAACCAATGCTAGAGTTTTGTTGTTACTGCTGTTGTTAAGGTTTGGTTTGATGGGTGGTATTGTTGATGTTTTGACTTTTGGTTTGTTGTTTTGATGTTTGAGGCAAAAGCCCAGGATGTCCTCCAACTCCCTATTTAGGTAAATCCGTCTTTGAACTGCTCCTCCTCCATCCACCTTCCTTGGAGGTGTTCTGGGACCACAGATGTGCACCACCAATCCATTACCAAAGACCGTTGGTTTTTTTTTAAGATTTACTTTTATTTTTCAATTCTATCTATGTGTGTGTATGGGGGGGGTGTTATTGCCCATGTGTAGTGTCCATAGAAGACAGACGGGGGTGATAGATCTCTTCAACTGGAATTACAAGCAATTTAAACCACTCAGCATAGGTTTGGGAAATAAACTTGGGTCCTCTATGAGAACAGAAAGCATTCTTAGCCACTGAGCCATCTCTAAAGGCTAGATTGTTTTTTAAACATAGGCAAATTGAAAAAACTTCGAACTCAGCTAACTGAGAAAGAGAGGTAAGACACAGATCGATCACATCAGGCAGGGATGAGAGGACAGCGTTACCGACTCAGAACATGATTGCAGTGCTACACACCGCGAGCAGCGCCATGGCCACAGTTCTGACGACGTAAATGAAATGGACCGATACCTTGAAACCCAAAATCCTCCCAAATTCATGCAAGAAGAAATAGACTATTTGAATATGTTGAATCTATTAAAGAAATTGGGGTCATAATTAATTTCCTGAAATGGGAAGCACAAAGTCTTCATGTTTTATTGACAAATTCTGGGAAATCTGTAAGGAAACACAGACTTTTAGAATTTATAGATCTTACAAAGAAGAAGAAATTGCAGCCTAGTATGTCTCGTGACTCACAATAAACAAATCCTCAACAATGTATTAGCAAATTGGATGCAAAACTTCATGAAAAGAATTATATACATGACCAAGTAAGATTTCAATTTTAGTGTGCTATAATATTTGACAATTAGAAGCTTAATCCAGCACGTTCAAAGGATTATTAAGAGAAAAGCATGCGATCTTATCCATAGGTGCAGAAGGCAATGGCAATATGCAACACTCATCCGTTATTAGAAATTCTTAGCCAGCTGGGAGTGGAGGGGAACGCCCTCAGCTGGAAAAAGAACATTTGTGAAGAACCTACAACAGATAAGATACAAGAAAATTTCCTAATAAAATAGGGAAAACAGGATGTCCTTGCCACACCTTTTGGACATCATACTGGAAGATTCCACTACTTAAGTTACACGACAACTTAGATTTTTTTTTTTAAAAAAAAAAGCCTGCAGAATAGGGAGGAAGAATTAAATCATTCTCTGGTTGTAGATGGATTGTTGTCTCTGGAGAAAATTTTTAAGAAATTTATAAGAAATCATATCACAGTTTCAAGATACAAGTCAACAGCTGCTTTCTTATATGCTAACAAGGAAATGTTAGAAGTTGAAATTTAGCATGTAATAGAGGCTAGAGAGATGGCTCAAGAGTTAAGGCCAGGTATTGTTCTTGCACAGGACCCAAGTTCTGTCCCTAGCACCCATGTGGAGTGGCTCCAGGAGATCAAGCGCCCTCTTCTGGTCACCACAGGCACTGCATCCAGGTGCACATACACAATGCCCATTATTTAAAATGTTTTAATACTTTTTGAAACCAAAATAACATTAGCACACCCAACTAAAAAATGATGAATCTAAGCAAATATGTATAGGATCTATAAGAGGCAAACTAAAACACTAGTGGAAGAAATCAGAGAAAGAAATGCAAAGATACTCCATGTGTACAGATAGGAAGATTCAATATCATTAAGATATTGAATCCACGGGGAGTCCAGAAAAAGATTCACATAAACAATAAACTGATCTTTGGAAAGTAAAATGTAGCCAAGATAATGTTTTCAACACACAGTGCTGGAATGCATCTCCAGGCAAAGGGGATGAAAAGAAAAACAGACAGAGACACAGACTGTCATCCTACATAAAAATGTGGCTATGGACCAGACTGTAAAGTACAAAGCTGTGAAACTGGAAGATTATACATGGTAGACATCAATGAACTTGGCTTTAGTGACTGATTTTTAGAAGAACACCTACTCTATGAAAGAAATGATATGTTGTACTTCATTAACTTCTGTGTGAAAGTTTGCCAAGAGAGGGAGAGGATAGCTACAGCTTACTTTCCCTGGGAGGAAATACTTGCAAAAAAAAATGTAACGGATAAACCAGGATGCAAAGAACTCTTAAAACTCAATGATAAAAAAAATGAATAATTCAACTCATAAATATCTTGAATAGATAGTTCACCTAAAAAAGATATAAAGACTGGAAATAAGTATGTAAAATTCTTACTATGGCATGTCAACAGAGAGCTAAAAGATAAAACGACACAACCCTAACATACAGAGCCACCAGCAAATCTAGTGTGAGGATATGGGACAACAGAGACATTCAGTCATTGTTGATGGAATGCAGAAGAGCATAGCCACTTTGTCTCCCTCCCTCCATCCCTTTTTCCTTTCTTTACCTTTTTCTTCCTTGATTTCTCGCCAAATTAATTATATGTTTAGTGTGTAACCCAGCAATTGTATTCGGTTTTTACCCAAATGAGGCAAATTATATATAGATACAAAAAACCTTTGCACAGATGTTTCTAACTGCCAAGACTTAGTGGCAACTAAAAATACGACTTTCCATAAGTAAATGGAGAAATAAAATATGGTAAACACACACGATGGAGTATCACTCAATGTTCAAAGGAAAACATAGTGGGAAAGCTCCATGACAAAGTCCCGGGCCATAATTTGTTTTGAGCAGGACGCCACGATGATGAGATGTTCGGTGATTGCTTACAAGCCTGGTGACCTGAGTTCAGACCACTGAACTCACAATGACGGAGAGAACTGGCTGCCACAGGTTGTCCTCTGATACAAGTGAGATTAGATCAAGACAGAACCTCCTGCATAGTAAAGGAAGTGAGCAATAGAAACAAGCTCTGGAAAGGGAGCCATATTTAGAAGTCATAAGTCTTTTTCTAATGGTATGACAATTCAGAAAAATTAACTGCTATTTTGTTTTTCATGTGTTCTAGGGTGTACACCGTTTCACTTCCCACATCTCCAAAATGATCTTCTTACTTATGGCATCTTAGATTTTTTTGACACATATTTTGGCATACATGCTGTCTTTTTAGAATTAATGTACACAGCATTAGGCATTAATATGGCAGTTTTTGACAAAATGTATTTGAATGATTCTCCTTCCCCTCAGCTCCACAAGCATGTGCTATCCCTGATCTTTTCTAGTTACCCCCACCTAATATATATGGAATTCAACTTTATATCAAGGACACAAAAAAATAAAATTAAAAATGGGAAAAAGCTAAATATATAATTTCCAGATGAAGACATACAACTGGTGAGCAGGTGCAAGGAAGATAGTCCCTGTATCTGTCAGGAAAATGAAAATTAAAACCACAATATTACATCACATAATGCTTGATAACACAGCTATTGTCACAAAGAAAAAGGTGTTTGGGGTGTAGATTAGTTTGCTTTCTGTCTCCATGATAAAATACTCTGACCCAAGGCAACTTCTCATGTCCCATTGTCACCTTCCCTCATCCACTCCTTCTCGGTTCCTATTCATCAAAGTACAGGTTGCCTATTAATATCTACAAAACATGGCCTATCGAGTTGTAGTAAGACTAAGCACCTTGCCTTGCATTAAGACTGGGCAAGGCAACCACTTAGTATAAGGTATAGGACACCAAAAGCCAGTAAAAAGTGTCACAGACAGCCGCTGTTGCCACTGGTTAGGAGGATTATAAGAAGACCAAGCTACATAAATGCAGAGGGCCTAGGTCAGTCCCATGCAGGTTACCTGGTTGTTGGTTTAGTCTCTGTGAGCCAGTATGAGCCCCAAGTTGGTTGTTTCTATGGGCTTTCTTGTGATGTCCTTGACTCCTCCGGCTCCCGTCTCTCAACTGAAGAACAGAAAAAGAAAATGTACTACGTTTACACAATGGAGTATTACTCGGCTGTTAAAAACAATGACATCCTGAAATTCAAAGGCAAATAGGTGAAACTAGGAAAAAAAAAATCATCCTGAGTGAGGAAACCCAGATCCAAAAAGAGAAACATGGTATGTTGTTGTGAGAGGTCGTTTGTTTGTTTCCCAAATGCCCAGCAGCTCAGGCTTGAAATAATCACGCAAAACTATATTATTTAAATCACTGTTTGGTCCATTTTCTCTAGCTTTTACTTGCTAACTCTTACATCTTAATTTAACCCATCTCTATTAATCTATGCATCACCACAAGGTCATGGCCTACCAGTAAACTTTCAGCAGCTCCACGGCTTTTCCTGATTCCTCCTTCTTTCTCCCAGCATTCAGTTTAGTTTTCCCTGTCTACCCCTATTCCCTGAGCAGGCCCAAGACAGTTTCTTTATTAACCAATGGTAGTCACGCATACAGAGGGGAATCCCACATCAGTATGTACTCACTTATAAGGATATTAGCTGTAAAGTAAAGGATAACCATGCTACAACCCACAGATCCAGAGAGGCTAGATAACAAGGAGGGCCCCAGGGGGACATTCAGATATCCCTGGGAAGGGGAAATAGAGAAGATTTCATGTATGCACTGAGGGTGGGTGGGGATGAGAACAAGAACATGAAGGAACTGGTAGGGTGGAGTAGAAGAGAGAATATTGAAAGAACTGAGTAGAAAGGGGGGACATTTCAGGGTCAGGTAAAAACCTGGTGCATGAGAAACTCCCAGGAATCTAAAGGATAATTCCAGCTAAGACTCCAAATAGATGGTTTTTAAGGAAACTGCTTCTACACTATACTAAATGATAGGGTACATTTGTCCAGATTCGTGGAAATACAGTATCAGGAGGATATTGCACTAGAATATGGGGTGACAGTTATGTGTCAGTATATAGGTGTGGCAATTATAACAAACCTGGTGCAAAATTCTGAAGCAGGCTGTGTAAGTGGAGGCACCGGGTGAAGGAGATGTCTTGTGCCCTCTGCTTAATTCTGTTGCAATAGAAAGCTGTTGTAAAACATGAACTCCATTTCAAAATGCAAGTCCTAAAACAAACAAACCAACCAAAATCCCCAAAGTGAAGATGTGAGAGGATACACGGATGAAGCCGCCTCGCAGATTGCTGTGGGCATATAGAATGCTATGGGTATGCAGGTAACTGCCAGGCAGTTCCCTAACACATTAACTGCCCATCATGTGCCTGCCAGGAGATGAAAATGCACACTCATAAAAAGCTCCCTGAGACAACTCACTTGGAAGATTTTGGACCTCCATCGATGGACATCAGCAGACATTTAATTGTCTTGGTATTAGACAGAGACTCTCTATGTAGCCCTGGCTGGTCTGGAACTTGAGATATAAACCAAAACAGCTCATAAGGATCCACCTGCCTCTGCCGGATGAGCCCTGGTAGTGGCCCTGGCATGCAAGACTCCCACCCCTTGCTGGACAGAATGATAAATAGGGACAGTGGGATCCACCTTGGTAAGCTTAAGGAAATTACCACTTAAATATATCATATGAATCCCCAAGCCATGTTGAGCAATGTGGTTCTACTTTTTGAGACTGTAAGGGACTATAAAAAGTGGAGGAAGGACTAATTTAGAAAGTTCATAAGGAGAATTCTGGGTATGTTCTGCCACAGTGCATGTGTGTTGAAAGAGATTTGATGGAACACTTTACCAGTATATCAGTTATACCCTTTTTAATTTTTAATAATGATACAGAGTGATATGTTTCATTGTAAATTTTTAAGTCATGTCCTTTGATTAAATTCACTTCTCCATCACCCTTCCTTGTCTCCTGTCTCTGTAGGGAGCAGAGGAAACCCTGAGTGAGTGAAGTCCTGAGTGAATATGTATTGTCGACATGGGAACAGCCCTGTCAGGAATTCCAAGGCTTTGGAACCATGGGAAGTAGCAAAGCTGGTTTCCATGTGGGTCAGGCTTGGAAAGACAAACTTCCCTCAGGGGTCAAATATGAGTGTTTAAGGATGATGGGCCAATGTGTGCAAAAAATAGAAACTATAGCTTCCTCTTACAGATGTTTGTAGCTGGACACTATTGCTTAAAGACATCTCCCACCCAGACTGGTCAATCCGTTTCTCTCTGCTGTACATAATCGGTACACTGAGGTTCTGGTTGAGGGAGAAATAGGTGACATACCATCAGAATGCACACACCCTACCTGAAAACACACCCAGGTTTTCCTCTCTGTGTGTCTGTCTTTTATCCAGTCTTCCAACACCCCTAGTCAGGATTCTGGGACTCAACTCATGTAGGATGTGGTATATCTCCTTCGGGTGCCTTTGGCATGCCTCCCCATGAATAGGTCCTCCCCCTAACTTTAGATCCTCAATTCAGCAATGTTTATTATAGCCAACTATGGAATCAGCTTGGGTAATCCATCACTGGCTGAGTGGATAAAGAAAATATGTTTATGTACTAGGGAGTACTATTCAGCCCTAGAAAGAAGGCAGTTATGTCATTTATAAAAATAATGGATGGAAATAGATCATGCTTAACAGAATAAGCCAGATTCAGAAAGACAATTGTCACATAGTTTTCAATTGCTTCAACTTTAAAAGAACATGTTTTCTGGTCGTTATTTTTTCACACCAACACAGTTGGCTGCCAAGACCAGTTCCTTGACCATTAGGGCATAAGAAACAAAATGGGGGAGTTTGGGGGGTTGAATATTATGTTAGTCCCTTTTCTTGTTGCCATGTCAAAATACCTGTCAAGATGGAATCTAAAGAGGGAAGAGTTTTCCCCGGATTGTATTTGGAAGAGGTATGCTGTATCATGGCAGGGAAGGCATGGCAACAAGAGCTGTAGGCTGGGTTGTCATAGCACAATCACAGTCAGGAAGTAGAGAGCAAACAGGAAACGGGGTGGGGCTATAAAACCCCAAGGTCGTCAGTGATCCACTCCCTTCATCAAGTATCTGCCACCTACAGGTTCCACAAATAGAGTCACTAGCTAGATACCAAATGTTCACCTATTGAGGACATTTTATATCCAAGCCATAGCAGATGTTGATGAGAAACACTATGGGGAAATAGTCCCAAGACTTCATACTCTGCAGCTAAAAAGGCAGGAGCCCAGGATGCTGTCTGCATTCTGCCTCAGGGTCCACCTGTTGGGAATTGGCCCCACCTATGTCTAAGACACCGTCAGGACTGCATCAAAGCCTGCATGTGATGGGGCCATGGAGGTATAACAGAGTACTGGAGTCAGGGCTTCCACAATATTTTGCTGCTGCAGACAGTGAAGCATGTGTGTCCAGTCTATGTTGAGGCTGAGTTCTTCAAAATGATTGAAAACTTTGCCTTCAAAATCAATGAGCAAAGTGTCAACTCTTGACGGCACAAGACAAGCACACAAGAAGAATAGAGCACCATCCATCTTCCCACTGCTGGGAGAATCCTGCTGCAGAAAGGCCTGAGATTGCAGCGACAGTCACTCCCCTTCTTACACTTACCCCAGTGGAGGTTCCTGGTCAACCAATCGCTGAGTCAACCCAGATGTTTCAACTGGTGGGGTGTTACTAATATAAATTGTTCAGCTCACTATGTTGTTCACACAAATGAACCAATGAAGGGTTCCCTGTACAATTCTGAATTTTCAGCTTTTTGAACAAAATGAGAATAACGGTAAAATTTACAGTATATTCTAAATATGTTCCATCCCTTAGTGAAATATAAAATACATCATTACATTGGCTGCCTTTTTCATCATTTTGACCAAATTATCTCTCAGACATAATTTACCAGAGTAAGGATTTATTTTGGCTTGGGTTTTCCATGGATTTAGCTTATAGTTGCTTGACTCCATGTGCTTGGGTAGCGTATCATGTCTGTGGGAATGTGAAGCAGAAGACAGCTGTTCATTCATTATTGGCCAGCCAGGAAACTGAGAACAAGATAGGAAAGCCAGGGATAGTATGCCTTGAAGGCACTGTCCAGCTGACCATAATCTCGCCACATAGGGCTGCCACCTGGGGACCAAGGGCTCATTTGTACCATAAGATGACAGGACATTTCACATCCAGACTTTGGCAACTCTAACTACAGAACACATAGAATATTCTATATGGTTCCTAAACCTCTCGTGACAAGACCTACTACCATCGAGAGGGAGTTGGTCTCTTAGACAAGCTTTGCCATCTCCATTTGCCCCATCCATTTTACCCTTCCTGAGTTTCTAACCCAAAGTTCAAGCTTTCCTCACATTTGCAGCCATTTGACCTTTTTAATGTCCAAGAGCATAAGAGAACATTTCCCACTAGCAATAAAACAACATTTCATATAAATTACAAAATTTAAGCTGCAGAGCTATTTTACCTGAGTTGTTCTCCCTGGTACTTTGAGCAACAAGCCCTGACCTTGAAGTCTCCCTACTCCTCACTTGGTCTTCATTTCTCTGACTCATATGATAAAGAAATGAACTAAAGCATTGAACACACACACACACACACAGGAAGGGGGGAGGAAGAAAGGGAGACGGGAGAAGACATATCAGTGATCATATATTTAACCCTTCTTGCATTGGCAGAGGCAGAGGCAGCTCCTCAGCAGCAGGGAGGGTGTTGGATAACATCTGACCTACTTTTCCACTTTCCACAAAGTTCATTCAGAAAAGCATGTGTGCACACAACCTTCCTGTGTGGCTAAACTGGCATGTAAACAACCACTCAGAGTGGCCAGCACTAAAGAATTCTGAGTGCCTGTCCAGCATGGGCACACCTATAATTCTAACAATCAGAGGACTCATTAGGGAGATCAGGAAGTCAAAGGCAGGCTGGGCTAACATGACCGTGCATGTGCGCGAGCGCACACACACACACACACACACACATACATGCACACATGCATGCACGCACACATGCACACAAACACATATGCATACATTTTTTAAAAGTCTGTTGAATTAATGCATGAAATTTCTCAAGGTGTCCCATTTCAGTGACAACTATATGCACATGCAGAAATGTCAGAGGAATCTTTGTGATAATCTAGAACAGCCTCGTAGGTTAAAGCTTCCCACTACAGTGGTCTGTGTCCATAAAGAGTCTAGTAGTCTGAATGAGAAATACCCCCACTCTATATCTGAACACTTTGTGTCCAGTTGGTGGCATTGAGAAGGGTACAAACTTTTATGACATAAAGGTAAGAGAACCTACACCTATCTACAATAAGCATATAATAATCATCTAAGCAGGCTTTCTGTGATATGTACCTTATAAGTTCACAATCCATATAATAGTAAAGCTGAGGCTCAGAATGTTGAAACCACCCATCCAAAACCACACACACTAGAATGGGTAGAAATCTAAGTAGCATAGGGTTCTTCTCCCTCAGCCAGCTGACACCATGAAGCTCTCTGTGATATTTCCCTGCCCTTCCTCTCATAAGTATACTAGAACCCAGCATTCCCTGAGCCATCTGGGATCAACAGACGACCTATCTGTCTACGTGGAGAGATCAGAAGCACTCACAAGCTTCCTCCATTTGACTGGAGGCATCCGGACACATTGTGTCCTTGCCGAGTCAGATATGATTAGAGGAAACACTAAGACACTATGTGTTCAGAGCACTGTGTGATCTCCACCACATACCTTCAGGCTCGAAGTGTCATAGTCTCCAAGGGCTTCTTAGACACTTAAGGTCTTCCATGTGCAGAATTACTTTCCTCTCCAATTATTTTTTTAGTGTTGTGGATTGAATGCCACCAACAAAAGACACATGCCAAGAGCTTTCTGTGCCCTATGTTCAACACTTAACACTTGCCAAGTAAAGATTTACTCTCTTCCCTTTGATCTGGGTTTCAGATGGAAAGTTTCTGACCAGGGTATCATAGGCTTATAGCAAAACCCAGAGGGTTGATTTGATCTATTCTGATTGTCAAGTGACTCAGGTAGGACAGCTAAGCTGTCTTCACTGTAGATCACCAATGGGGTTGACCAGATGTCTGCATCTTCAGTGATCCCATGTCTAAAAGCCCTCCTATTCAATGGCTTTTCCTACCTTACTGACTATTCACAAAACAGCTACCTATTACATTTACTAAAATCATTTCCCCTAAACTGAAACTGTTCCCCATGCTAAAGAAAAGATCCTTGTCAATTCATATACACCCACAATGGAGACATTTTAGACATTATCAGAGAGGGCTGTGTGTACTGAGGGCACTCAGTGTCTATTTTCATCCTGCTTCCAACAAGCATACACACATACACACACACACACACACACACACACATGCAGAGTGGGTGGGGCTCTTCTTTTTAATCAGTACTCAATCACAACTTGCATAGAGCAACATCACACCTGAAAAGTCACTCCTGTTGGTATGTACAGGGTCAACTTTCTCTGACCTAGGGTAGTTCCTCACAGACTGATCACGTCCTTTTCATGGAGAAACAGGGATGAAAGTCAATGATGAATTGTCATTGTTTGCTGTGATAAACCCCACAACCAAAAGAAGCTTGGAGAGGAAAGGGTTTGTTTCATCTTACAGATCAAAGTCCATCACTGAGAGAAGCCAAGACAGGAATTCAAGACGGGAATCTAGAGGCAGGAGCTGATACAGAGGCCATGAGAAGTGCTACTTTCTGTCTTGTTTCCCACAACTTGCTCAGCCTGCTTTTGTAAATAATCTAGAACCACTGCCCAAGGGATGACATTGCCCAGAGTGGGCTGCACTTTTACACATTAATCACTAATGAAGGAAATGCCACATAGTCTTGCCTACAGGGAAATCTGAATGGGCAATCAATAAAGTTTCCTTTTCCCAGATGACTACATTTTGTCAAGTCGACAGAAAAAAAACAAAGCAAACAGGTGCAGCTTTCTCTGTGGAGGCTCCCAAGCCAACGCTTCCACGTGATATGGAACAAAATCACAGGCCTCCACATCCTCATCACACACCCAGTAGCACAACTCAAGCCCTTGCTTGTGGTGTGGACACTTAGTAAACCAAGATAACAGGCATGTGCACCATATGTTTGCAAAGCAGTTATGTGTGCATATGTGAAGGAAAATCCAATTAGCCACAAGTCCCAGAGTGTTTAACCACTCACAGCCTACAGAAAACAGGAAAGAGTGGCCTTGGGAACTGAGGAGTTGGCTTCATGGTTAAGAGCACTTGCTGCTCTTGCAGAAGACCCAGGTTCAGCTCCCTGCACCCACAGGGTGGCTCACAACTCTCTGTAACTTCCGTTCCAGAGGATCTGATGGACACTTCTGAGCTCCACAGTACCAGGCATACAGGTTCTGAATAGACACACATGTAGGTGAAAGAGTCAGACACATAAAATGGCAAAGAAAACTGACGTCAGAAAGGTCAGAGGTGAGTTGGCCACCCTCCCAGGCGGTTCCCTCATCTTTGCTATTTATAGAACACGCTCAGAAAAGATCTCTCGTACCTTACCACTGACCTGTGTGAAACAGACTTTGGTAACATGTCTGCGTTCTCTCAGCTGACTGCTTCAGAAGTAGAGAGCGGTCACAGAACTAAGGTATTTTACAAATAAAAGCTGTGAATATCCATGTGAACAGGCAAGAAGAGTATGTCAGCTCCTAGGGAGATGTCTCTTGGTTCCTGTCTCTGTGACACCCATGCCTCCACATTGTCAGGTGCTGTAAAATACAACAGCAGCTGCTAGTATAGGCTGCTAGAAGCTCCCTCTTCAAAACAACACAGGTCTTCACTCATTAAACCACACAAACGGCATTCTCTGCCTCTGGATTCTGTCCTCCGAGGATCAAAACTGGTTGTGTAGCCCAGAATGGGCCTCTCTAAGGTTCCAGTCACAAGGTGTTTATGGTGATTTGAAAAGAAATGCACCCCCCCCCCAATAAGCTTACAGATTTGAATGCTTGGTCACCGGAGTGTGACACTATTTGAAAAGATTAGGAGGTGTGGCCTTGTTAGAGGAAGTGTGTCACTGGGGATGCTCTGTGAGGTTTCAAAAGCCCACACCAAACCCAGAGTCTCTCTCTTGGCTAACAGATCAGAGTGCAGCTCTTAGCTACTTTCCTAACATCATTCCTGCCTACTGTGCCATGTGCCACCCTGAACCTCCGATACTAAAAGCAAGTCCTGAATAAATGAATAAAAGGAGTTGGCATGTGTCTCTTCACAGCGATACACGACAACACACTTAGAGAGGGCTTGCAATTAACTGTTGTGGAGTAGGGAGGTGAGCTGAAGGGCTCCTGTCCGGGCTGCCCATGGCTGACACAGACTGTCCCTTGGGGTACCAACAAAGCCTCTGGTTATTACAGGAGACACTTGGCTGAAGGTAAATATAATAGTAGTTTTGCTTCCCACTGGCTATTCTCAGCAGTATAAAACGACTGTTGACTTCATCCAATTTCTCCAATGTGCACGTGGGCCACATATAAGCAGTACCTGTGGAAGTAAGAAGAGGTCATCTGATTCCCTCAAACTGGAGTTACAGATGCTCGGCAGCCTTCATATGGGTGCTGGGGACTGAACTCAGGTCTTCTGCGAGAACAGCAAGTGCAGTTGACGCCTGAGTCTCCTCTCCAGCTCTTTAAAGCATTTTTTTTAATCTGAGTTCCTTTTCTGCTAGGATCTGCTTTAATTTTTTCCATCCTGTCAGTGTAACTCAGCCAGCTCCTAGTTTATGTGCAGTTTTTGCTGATTTGAACAAGGGTACCACATCATTTATCACTTTCATTAACTTAATGAAAATTTTGTCTACAATGTGTGCATTTTGGCTTTTTTATTTCCTTCCCTCCTTTCTTCCTCCCTCTCTCCAACCCTTTCTTCCTTTCATCCTTCCTCCTCCCCTTCCTTTCATGGTTGGTTAGGTTTAAGATAGGGCCTCCCTATACCCTCAGGCAGGCCTTCAACTTATAATCCTTCTGTCTCTGTCTCCCGAGTTACAGGCTTGCATGACTACAGCCACCTGCAATTTTCCTTTAAAATATTTGCATCATGAAAGCAGCAACAAGATGGCGCCACAGATAAAAACACTCATTGTGTAAGCCTTACAACTTCAGTCTGGGCCCTCGAATCCACATAGAGGGAGAAGGAAAGAACTGACCCCCACAAAGTTGTTCTCTGATGCGTACCACATGGCACATCATACACATACACATAACAGTAATAAAATAAAATCTAAAGTTTGCATTATGTTTTTAGCCAAAGCATTGAAATAGACACCATGGAGCAAGAACTTGAGAGGAGGAAAAGTTTTGTTGCGGCAGGAAGGGAGATGGAGACAGAACAGGGTCAAGATGAGAAGGGTTGTTTCATGACGACTAGCCATACAAGGGCCAGAGCATTGCTGTTATGGTTCTTCAAATGACAAGTTATCGGACGGCAATGGCACCCGTACCCCTAAACTAATGTGAACTGCTTTAAGAGCACATGTGAATTCTCCATACGTTACCATACGAGTGCTGTTGTTCTATCTGTTCCTGCAGTTGATCACTCCGGCCACACTAAATTAGGAAGGGTTTGCAGGGAAAGACTTACAGGGCATGAAAACGTCAGTCCTGCACAGTCTTTGAATTTAGTGATGGCAGGTTCATCTAAAGAAGCCTGATAACAGACTGTGACTGTCTCAATGACCCAATCCGAACCACCCCCCTAAATAAACCTTGATCAAGTTCAAAGCCTCCTTTTCGTTCCCAGGTTGGAAGGGACAGGACCAGCCCCTCTCTCTTGCAAGGTCCATGATCAACTGAGGAATTTGTCCTCTCGTCTCTCTCCCCAGTCCAAACCCCTAAGATGCTGTGTCACTTCTGCAGCACCAGGGATGTGCAAGGCTCCACCTCCTGTCTGCTCCTTTTGGCAGGAATTGGCAGGAATTAAGTATGCATAGCTACAGATGTGTGCGGGAAGATATCATCCACGCCTTGACAAAGAACCAAAATTATTCATATAATTTATCATCCCAGCCATCTTGAATGCTAACGAGAAGACTCGTTGATTAGAATTGTCAAGAAGCATTTGCACCCATGTCCTCGGCAGAAGGCTGCTGCTGCCAGATGCTGCCTTCCACACCGCCGCAGCAGAGTCTCCGGTGGCTTAAAGACACAAATGCGGCAGAGCCAGCATCCATCCCCTCCTCCTTCACTTTGAAGAGCAGTTTTCCAAGAGACTTTCCCTTTTCTTTCCAGATTCCCACAAGCATCTTAATTCTGACCCGCCCATCCAACATGTTTGGCCCATCCTCCCAGCAGCAGAGTCCAGACCCGAGCGCTCTTCTGCCCAGGAAGACGAACACAGGGGAGCATAAGAGCTGCAAGCCATGCCACTCCCATTTGAACTTGAACGTGACTTTTCTGGCTTTCTGGAACTTAGTTTGGATGGAAAGACACATTGCAAAGTCTCATTAGCAGATGAAGTGGCAGCTTTAGAAACCGACGAGTTCCTCTCCGTCAAGGGTGTGAAAGGAAAAGCTCCAGGAACATACTGAAAGAAAGGCTCGCGGCTCTGCTCCCTTCACCTGCAGAAGCTGTCGCTTTTCAGCCTTCCTCTGACCCCAGGAGCCTCGGTCCATTTTCTGTTATTAATGTCTGTGTGCCACAGATGGGAGAATGATAAAGAAAATCTATTTATTTGGGCCTGTGGTTCTGGTTCAAAGCTGACGGGTCACATATGGCAGTGGCCTTCTTGCTGGCAGCCTCCCGGGGCAGCATAGAACACCATGTGGTGAGAGACAGAGAGAGCAAGAGAGACCTTCCTAGCCTGCTGTTAGAGTGGATGACCCATTAGCCCATTAATCCTCAGCAGAATGGATTAATGAATGCATGAGGGCTTCTTAAAGTTTATACCCAGTTCCGTTGCTTAATATATCATAATGGGCATTAAATTTCAACAGGAGTTTTGGAGGAAGCAAACCATATTCAAATCATAGCATACCCCTGGGGACAATATAAGTACTTCTTTAGAAAAGGATATAGCTGTCTGCTTTACTGTTCCGCGGGCTGCCCAAGCCAGCTATAAATCTACCTCCAACACTAATTTTTAATCCATAAAGATGAGTAGATTCCTTTGATGTAGCATTTTGTCACCATATTCAATGTTTATAAATTAATCTTTAAGTTGTTGTATTGATTGGAAAATGCATTAAGCAAAAAAAAAAATCCATCTAATTATCCTCAGGCTAAAGGCTCAGTTAGATCTCCCACCAAGAACATGGGCCATCAGAGTAGACTGATGGTGAATTCTGCTCTGGACATCTCTGTGGGTCCCAGTCATTGACAGCAGATATGAGCTAGATACAGGGTGACTTGAATAAGCCCAAGAAAAGCTGGTTTGTGAAAATTTCCAGGATCTTTTGAAGGCCTAGGTAGACCTGGATGTTCTTGTGGAGAGTAATATCTCCCTGACAATCGGTACCTTTTTCACTGGCCAAAAATTTGTCCATGATGTTATTCACAGGAAGCGAGCTTATAAGGATGTATGGTTTTGAAAACCTTCTTCCACACTGCTGACCACCTGCCTTGGGTGTGACCACAGTCCAGTGGCCAAGCTGGGACTGGAGGGGAGAGCGTGATACAAAATACTCAATTTTTTTCTTTCCTGCAAAAAGAGTATTTTGTGTCTATGGGTGTTTTGTCTGCATATGTGTCTGTTCAGCGAGTGCAGGCTTACTACTCACAGAGATCAGAAGAGGGAATTGCACACCCTGCACTGAAATCATAGATGATTGGGAACCACCGTAAGGGTGATGGGAATCAAACATCAGTCCTCTGGAAAAGCAACCAGAGCTCTTAACTGCTTAGCCATCTCTGTAGCTCCAAAACTCGATTTCTTGTTTATCTTTCCCGTGTGTGCACTGGGGATGGAATTACAAACTTATAGCCATCTGCCCACGGAACTGATGTCCGATTTCCTGGGTAATCTTGAGATAGACGACTGTTTGTCCCCGAGATATTAGAGGCTGTAGACAGAGGTTGAACCAACATTTTGCATATAGAAAGAGCAGGACACTGCCATTTTAAGGATGGCATGGAAATCTGTTTTATGTTGGGCATGTATTCTAACTGATCTTAATAATAAAAATTCAGAGTAAGCTATCAGGGTAGTAAGCTATCAGGATAGTAAGCTATCTTACCTCTGTCAATGCTCAGATCAAACAGGCGATCCTGTTCTCAGACTGCCTCCTCAGACTGCATCCTCAGATTGACAGTTGTTCAGACTGCACTGAGCTCCTGTCTCCTCCCGTCTTATAGTTCTCTCTCTGCCCAGTCATCTCACTCTTGTCTCCACCTCCCTAGTGCTTGGGATTCCAAGTGCTAGGATCACCTCTATGTGAGCTCTGTTTCTCTTTTAGACTGGATCAATTTTGTGTAGCCCAGGGTAGCCTTTGTCTCCCGAGTCCTGGGATTAAAGGTCTGTGCCACCACTGCCTGGCCTCTAGTGGCTTATCTCTGTACTCTGATCTTCTGGCAAGCTTTATTTGTTAAAACACAAACAAAATATCACTACAGTTCATATCTGCTCAGGAAATGGATGGGGATAAAAAAATGCAAATGTACCAAAGGATTCATAAAGTCTACTGGAGATCCTTGTCCAAGGAAAAGCCAAACAAAAAAAAAAGGTTTCTCTTATTTATTGAAAATAGACTCTTCTTCCATACAATACATCCCAAGCACAGTTTCCTCTCCCTCCATTCCTCCCAGATCCCCCACCACCTCCTTCCCTCTTCCCCAGATCCACTCCCTCTCCATATCTTCTTCAGAAGAGCGAAACTCCAAGAGATGTCAGCCAAACAGGACACAACAAGATACAATAAGACAAGGTGAGAGCCCTCATAGTGATGTTGGACAAGGCCTTCTAATAGGAGGAAAAGAGTCCCAAGAGAAGGCAAAAGAGTTAGAGATACACTTGCTTCTATTGTCAAAAGTCCCACAAAACCACCACACTGACAGCCATAACATATACACAGAGGATCTGGTGCAGACCCATGTAGGTCCTGTGCTTGGCGCTTGCGTCTCTGTGAGTTCTGCTTAGGTGGTTCAGTGGGCCATGATCTCCTGGTGTCCTCCATCCTCTCTGACTCATACAATCTTCTCTCCCCATCTTCCACTGGGTTTGCTAATCTCTGACAGGAGAGACCCAATAGAGACCTCCAATATATACTCTCTCTCCAGACAAGCAAGTTTCACTTTTGTTTATGAAGGAAGTTAAGACTAAAAACTTTGAATCAACAAATGTCATAAAATGAGCAAAAATAAAATCCACAGAAAGTCAACAAATGAAAAAGAAATATGTATGTATCAGTAAGAGCAGATCTGCACCAAGAACTTTAAAAAAAAAAAAAACAAGCAAGAACGGACACAAAAGGTGCAAGCGAGTGACATGAGCAACCAGTTTCAATAGAACATACCACAATAAATATCTATAAGCACAGAAAAGTCCTTACCAATGTGGGAAGTTAACTAAACGCAATTAAAGATAAGGTTTATGTTTAAATAATTTAGTGTGGAAACACTCTAGGACAAGTTCTTGAAGTCTGTGAGTGCCATAAGTAAGGAAGATTGCTAGCATTTAATGAGTAGAGAAAGGTACACTAACAGTTCCACCCCATGGTGACTCTGTGTGCACGCATGTGACAACCTGTTGGGCCTACAGTATTTATGCGGGAGAACACCCCTGAATACTGACCTGACTCTGCAATCTAACACTTTGTCTTACACAAGAGTAGTAACAAAACTCAGAGAAATGTTGATGCACCTTTAATAGATTGCATTTTCCAGGAACATCACCTTTAAAATCAAAGAGAAACTCTGTATTCTGCTGTTATAGCTGTTGCTATTGTCTAGACGCTTACACGAATAATTTCAAGAAATCAAATCTTGGGAATTGTGTGTGTGTTATTTGTGTTATTAACCCAAGATACTTCTATTGACCTGATTACTGTAATTCTGTAATACAAGCACTATTATTCTGATTCCCAATACAATTATTCCCCCAAATTTAATTATTGCTACAAATTCCTTTTATTACAAATTTTTTGAGTCAGGGTCTAGGTCACCATGACTGGCCTGGAACTCACATGTATGTAGACCAGGCTATTCTCAGACTCCCAGAGATCTATATGCCTTTGCTTCCTGAGTGACAGGATTAAAGGTGTGCACCATTCCACCATGGGACTTTTACTGGTCTTCTATCACAGGAAAAGTTGCATTAATTTAAGTTCTGAGTAAACACAGTATAACAAAGTATCTAGGAACTCCTCATCAAGATAGGGAAAATGACTATTCAGAGTTCTTTAAAGGAATAGAACTGATAAATGGGTATGTATTAAAAGGGGATTCATCAGGGTGTCTTACAGGATGTGGTCTGAGTAATCCAACAATGGCTGTCTCCCACTGTAAGTTCCAAGAATCCTGTGGTTGTTTAGTCCATAAGACTGGATGTCTCAGCAGTCACAACCTGGTGCCAGAGTGCTGAGGGGTTGCTAAAGAGCCACCGGTCTTCTTTCTATGTTGGAATCCTGAAGAAGTAGGTTCTAACACCAGTAAAGGAATGCTTCAGCCCCAAGATAGAGGAACTTAATTTCACAGTAATATTGAATGCAAGCCGGCAAAAAACAAACAAACAAACAAAAGAACCAATTTTCTTTACTTTTCCTTGTCATTTTACATGAACTGCCACCAGAAGGTATAGACCAGATTTAAGGCAGCTCGTTCCAACTCAAATGATCCAATCAAGAAAATCCCTCACGATGTGCCAGGTTGCTTGGGTTTTAGTTGATTCCAGATAATAGTCAAGTTGACAACCAAGACTAGCTATCACAGTGTTATTATAGAATGTCAATCTAAATACTCTTCCTAATACTGATGCCACCATTACCCCACAGACAGGGATATGCATATCAGAATCCATGCATGTACAAAAAGGGCTCATGGTGGCAAGATTTGTTAAACACAGTCAATTTTTTAATCTTCTATTAGTGGTTAACTGGATAAACATACACACCACTCACACCACCACTGAATCTTGCATACCAGGAAACAGAAAAAGAAGAGCACAGTAGTTATATTCTTTCTTTTTTATTTTCCACATTTTTATTACTAGATAAACTGAACCTTATTTTTTATGCAGGCTTTCTGAAAAGACACTCTCCCCCCCTATTCACACGCCATTACCATGTTTCAGGACTCTTAATTATGTCATGTCTCTGCAAATGCAATGTGTCTATCACTGAAATAAAATCACATGCCACCTGACTAACTCTTGAAGTTGAACATCTCTGGGTACACATTATGACCTAGCCATGAAATAGTTATTTCTAAAACATTCTGGAAGATAGACTGACTTTCTTTGAGACCAATTAAGAATTGTGAAAATACTTTACAATGCTCAATCATTTATAATTTTTTTAAAAAATTAATTTTTCCCCTTTTTAAAATTGTTTTTATTGAGCTATATAGTTTTTGTCCATTCCCCTCCTTTTCTGTCCCCTCCCGTCCTACCCTCTCCCATGATCCAAATGCTCCCAATTTACTCAGGAGATCTTGTCTTTTTCTACTTCCCATGTAGATTAGATCCATGTTTGTCTCTCTTAGGGTCCTCATTATTGTCTAGGTTCTCTGGGATTGTGAATTGTAGGCTGGTTTTTCTTTGCTTTATCTCTAAAAGCCACATATTAGTGAGTGTATATTATATTTGTCTTTCTGGGTCTGGGTTACCTCATAGTTATATTCTTTATGGTTAGAGACTTTTATAAGTAGTCTTTTTAAAACTAGCATAACTTGACATGTTATAAAATACAGAAGCATATATAACAGAAATATTTACATTTCAAAGATGGGCATTGCTAGTTTATTTAGAAATATAAAATTCAATAGAATTAGAAATAAGCAATAGCGACCATTAAATTTCTAAATCATGGTTACCTCGGGATCTAACTTCTGGGATTGGGAAGGAAGGGAACTTGTTCTAGTTTGCCATGATTAGCAGTATGTCAAAAGCAACTAGGGAGGGAAAGGTTTATTTGCCTATGGATTACAATCCATCATCAAGGGAAGCCAAGGCAGGAACTCAAAGCAGGAACCAGAGGCAGGAGCTAAAACAGAAATCATGGAGGAATGCTGCTTACCAGCTTGTTCCCCATGGCTAAGGTTCCCCATGACTTGTTTTCTTATACAACCCAGGACCAGGTCAGTAGCACCACCTGAATGGGTTAAGCCTTCTTCCATCAGCTAGCATTTAAAAAAAATGTCCACAGAGACGTCTCTAGGCCAATCTGATGGGGAAAATTTCTCAGCTGAGATTCTCTCTTCCCTGGTGTGTTGACAGCTAACAGGGCTGAAGTTCACAGTTATGGAGGAACATGGGATGATATTCTACTCCAACTGGACAGAGAATTTATAGAATCTATTTTTCTTATTATAATTTGTAAATATGAACATTTTAATAGAGAACTCATTGCACAGTTTCAAGACTTTTCAAGAATAGAATCTCCCATAAAAATTATTACAAGACTTTATCTTTTTAAAAAATCCTTTGTGAGCTTGACAGAAAACTAACAAGCAAGACAAATCAGTTGGGTTTTCTGCACACTCCCTGTAGCCGTCAAGTCCTGGAGACTGTCTTAGCATGTCTAGTCAGGACATGCTGATGTTGATGCTAAAATGAGTCTCAGCATCTTTACAGCCTCCTCACAAATGGTCCAAGCCCAAGTATTACAACTAGAGGAATTCCTGGATTACTCAAACCAACCAGATGAGAAGAGAACGTATTTGCCTTGAACAGGATGTGCCACTGAACTTTCTGGCTTTCACTGATGGAGTCTCCTTTGGAGAGGAGGGGAGGTCATCCGCTAACTTCTATTGCAGCCTCTACAAAAGGGCCAATGACATCTACTCAGACAGCCCAACTTCCAGAGAAGTGGAATGCTTTCTATAAGCTCTACCAATCTATCAGGTAACAAAACTGAGACAATGAGTACAGGCTGCTTTTTTTCTGCTCTGTGTGTGTGTGTGTGTGTGTGTGTGTGTGTGTGTGTGTGTTTGATTTTGTTTTGTAAACTTGACAAGAGCCATCTGAGAGGAGGGAACATCAAGTGAGAAAATGCCTCCAAAAGGTCAGGCTCCCATAAGCCCATATGGCATTTTCTGAATTAGTGATTGATGTTGGAGGGCCCAGTCCATTGTGGATGGGAACATCATCCCTGGGCTGGTGATGTTTCTATAAGAAAACATGAGCAAAGTCATGAGGAGGCAACCAATAAGTATATCCAGGGCTTCTGCCTCAGCTTCTGCCTCCAGGATCCTGCCTTGTTTGAGTCCCTGTCCTAATTGCTTTGGAAGATGAACAGTGCCGTGGGAGGGTCAGCAAAACAAACCCTTTTCTCCTCATGTTCCCTTTGGTCCTGGTGTTCCATCCTGGCCATGATAACCTAAGCATTGTAAGCACAAGCTTAAGAAAACAAGGACCAGCTGGGCAGTGGTGGCGCACGCCTTTAATCCCAGTACTTGGGAGGCAGAGGCAGGCGGATCTCTGTGAGTTTGAGGCCAGCATAGTCTACAAGAGCTAATTACCGGACAAGCTCTAAAACTCCAGCGAAATCCTGTCTCAGAAAAAAGAAAGAAAGAAAGGAAGGAAGGAAGGAAGGAAGGAAGGAAGGAAGGAAGGAAGGAAGGAAGGAAACATGGGCCATATGGACCATTTCATTTGAGAGATTTAAATGAAATGAGGAGTAGATGCTAGGCTCTCAGAATAAAAAGAAGAGGTAACAAGAGCTCCATACGTGGGCTAAGTTGCAGCACATCACAGGGATGAAAAGACAGTTCTCACACCCTTCCTACGCTCCACTCCCCATGAGTTCTACAGGCACCCTGGCAGCTGGTGGATTATCTCTAAGACACTGGTGTTCAGTATCACGGCTTCCAGTCGAAATAGCCAGGTAAAATAGAGACTCACCGTAAAGTGACTGAAGGGGAAGTGTGAGCGGTGGTTAGAATGAATGGCAGCTCCCAGAACACAACACTGAGCTCATCTTGAATCACAGTGCTTGGGGAAGGTAGAGGGAGGACCTAGGAAGCCTGCAAACATTCCAGGACTGGGGAGGGCCACATCAAGGCGTGAAAAAAAACGAGAGCTGTGAGAGGAGACACTGACTATGACGGGGGCAGGATGCTGTGGCTTCAAAAGGAAGGGAGAAGCAGCTAAGGATGCCAACTGCTTTAGCCAGAGCCCCTGTTGCTATGATGAAACACCATGCCCCAAAAGCAAGCTGAGTGAAAAGAAACAGGGGGAGTTTATTTGGCTTAAACTTCTACCACACTGTTCATCATCAAAGGAAGTCAGGACAGGACCTCAAAGCATGGCAGGAACTAGAGGCAGGGGCTGGTGCAAGGCCACTGAGGGGTTGCTGCTTGAAGAGTCCAAAAATATGAATAGAGAAATGTACATTCCAAAAATTAAAATGTAGAAATATAAGGTTGTAAGCCTGGGAGAATGAGAGCAGGCTGTCGGCAGCTCTCTCCACAGTTGAAGGATTAACTATGCACAGTGGGTTACTTTACTTTACAACCAATAGCTCTGTGTGCAAGGCCAAAGTCGCCCTCGCTCTGCAAACTGAGGGTCAACTTGTAGACAGCTCCCCCGGCCACTCATGACCAGCAACTGATGTGAACTGAGTTAACTTTTAAACCATGGTGTGTACCTGACTTTTTGGTTGTGCATTTTCCCATACCCTTCCCTGCTACACGAAACTGGCAGTATCAGGGGAATATAGAGGCTTGGTAAACACCATCAAAAAGTGCCAGAAGAAGAAAATGGACTAAAAACAAACACTAGTTTAACTAAAAAAAAAAAAAAAAAAATCCTGTTAATGGAAATTGTAAAAGAAGCAATTTGTATCAGAGTTTCACCTAGAGATTGTAAAAATTCTCTTGTTTATGCTTAATGCTTGCTTTTTGCTGTAAAAAGCGGAGTTGGAAAAACAGCCCATTGCCACAACCTGACAAATCCATCTCTGGCTGTGGTCCCAGCTAGCTGATAAGCTTTTTGTGCCCCATGGAGATTTATCTTTTTATTTTTTTAATTTTCCCCCTGGAATAAGGTTTGCTTCTGGTTTAATAGACTTTGGTGATCTGTCCCCCATCTTTGTGTGACCCCTGTGGACCCAACATTGTTTACAGGTTGCTCCCCATGGCTATTTCAGCCTGCTTTCTTATAGACCCAGGACAAGCAACACTCATGATGGGCTGGGACCCTCCCCCATGACTAATTAAGGAAATGTCTTACATGCTTGACTGGTCTTATGGAGGCAGTTTCTCAGTGGGGCTCCTCCCTCTCAGACAACAACAGCTTGTGTCAAGTTGACATAAAATTAATCAGAACATCAGCCAAACCAAATCACAGGAGCATTAACTTTTCTATCATGTTGTGGATTGGCCTTTGAGTGAATTTTCAGGCAAGGGGTTGTAACAAGTGAGTCTGTGTTCTATCCTTGGAACCAGCTATAAAATTTCAGGTCCACATCCTAACTCCGAAATCTGCTGAATTTTTGCAGTTTCATGTACTGGGACTTTTCTCAGTACAATGACACTCCTTAAATTGTTTTCAGAAAAATGCCCAAATTAAGTCTCACATATGAAAAGGCACCTTTGCCACACTCTTGTAATACCACATATCCAGCCCCTCCTGCACACTCTGGGGAGACCACATTCCTCGGCCCCACCCCTGCATACCTGGAGGGGACCAAGTACCCAGACTCCTCTACACAGGGAGGGGAGCACAGACCTGGATGACCCCCAGGCAATGTCCTATGGCCAGAGCAATTAGTTTTCAGAGGAACCACTATAGGATTAAACCCTGCTTACCCATCATACAATCCAGTTCTAAAATACCAGTTTTCTGTTCATCTTTTCTACTTGCTGATCTCTCTCTCTCTCTCTCTCTCTCTCTCTCTCTCTCTCTCTCTCTCTCTCTCTCTCTCTCTCTCCTTCCTGAGCCCTCCATCCTACACATTTTCAGAAAAAAACCCAAAGAGAGACAAAAGTCTTGGAAACGTCTGAGGAAAGGGGGCGTCATTAGACTTGAACGGATAATGCCAAGGCCAAAAGGAAAAGATTGACAAGCGGAGAGAGATCCTAAGTGTAAAGGACATGAACAGAATGAGAAAGCTGTTGATCCAAGAAAAGGAAATACACGGAGACGGCAGAGAAGCAGCCATAGATAAGTGAGACAAAAAGACAAAAAGATACCTGCAAAGTAAGATGAAAGAAATAGATGATAAACCGTCAGAGGATGGAAACATGGACAGTCACGCTAATGGGGAGGAGAGGAAGAGAAAAAGAGAGAGAGGGAGAGGGAGAGGGAGAGGGAGAGAGAGAGAGAGAGAGAGAGAGAGAGAGAGAGAGAGAAGTAATGGAGGGGGAGGGATGGAGGGGGGAGAAATGGAGGGGGAGGTGGGAAGTAGGGAGGACTTCTTTGTGGACTGGGCAAGAACCTGACCCAAGAGTAGGCTAATGGCCTCCCAGGAATGGCAGGGGTATGGACCACAGGGAAGGAGTCACTAGAGTGAAAACCAGTCCTGGTTGTGGTCCAGCCCTAAGAGCTGTGTGTACTCAAGGGGCTTCCTTCTCCTGCCTCTTCCCGTTGCCCCATGTCTTCTGTCTTTGTCCCGCACTGGTAGCCACGGTGGTACAAAGGTAGCTGTTTCTCAGCTCAGAGGGTGTTGGGGCTGCTTAGTCACGGGGCACAGCATCACAACCAAGGTGATGAGCAGTTCTCCAGGGCCCAAACACCTGTGACTACACCTTTACAGCCACATGAATTATTCACATCTTTCCCAACACTAGCACATTTACATGGGGTAAATATTAATTCGGTCTTATGAATATTAATGTTTCATCTGGAAAGAGACAGGCGAGAACAGAACAGCAAGTACGAATGCTGGGACACAGGACCTGGCATGAGTCAGGCGTGACCCAGGAAGTGAATTGCCAAGGTTTCTTGCCTGTCTGCGAATACATTGCCTCTGGGAATACATTGTCTCCATCCTGGGCAAGGCACTAAGACTCTGATTTCTCTGTAAACTGCACAGTCCAGAAAGATACTGTGGACATTTGACATAATGTGAGGGATATGCTCAGACAAGGCCAGGCCAGGCACAAAGACGTGCCCCATGGGCATTGGTTATTTCAAGAGTCTGCATACAGGCTATGCCATTATGGCGATTTTCTGTATGGTTAACTGTCTAGCTGTAAACAGCTCAATCTCACTTCTGGGAAACTCTCCCAGACCCCATAAGAGGCTGCCCTGCAAGGATGCTCAGGGGACACTGTGTGGAAAGGGGATGAGAGCAAGAGGGAGCGTTCCCTAGAGAGGGAAAAAAATGAAAAAGCCTGGACACATGGCAGGCCTCTGGTTTCATGCTGCATGTGATTGGTGAAATACTGTACTAGGGGGCAGGGGACTTGTGAACCCTGAGAGCAATTTAAGTCACAGAGTAGGACGGTACAACCTAATAGCGAAATACCGGGGGTTTGTCTTTTGCATGGCTCTGTACATTTTCCCCAGTTTTTGCATAATTCAGGTTTTACTGAATTCTATTAAAGCACTGGCCCATGACTGATGAGAAACACAAAGACAGTTGTGTTTGTTGGCTTTCATCACGGTGACAAAATACTTTGGTTTTTAAGGAAGGGATTTGCTTGTTTTGGCTCCAGGTTTCAGGGCTTTCAGCCCATGTCATTTGGCTTGTGATGAAACTCACCGCATGGAAGCAAAGCTACTCTCCTCGTGCTGGACAGGAAGCAGAGAAGCCTGAGACAAGATACAGCCCCAAGGACGTGACCCCCATGAACTACTTCCTCTAACTAAGCCCCAGTTTCTGCCTGCCATCTCAACAATGACATCAAATTGTGAATCCATCCACTGATGAATCAACTGATGAAGTCAGAGCTCTTGTGTTGGAGTCACTTCCCCCAAACCTATTAGCTGGCAAACCAAACTTTTAATGATCTCTTTGCAGGGATAATTCATGCCCAGATTATGACATTGCTTCCTTTCCACTGATGTCCATTGGGAAACATCAATCTGGGTAAACTCCCATCAGGACCCATACATGAGCCCAAACTCTTCCTTACCCCCCAGAGTTTTGTCTTTCTTTGCACTAGGAAAAATCCCCACCTACAGCTCATATTCCCAGAACCGAATCACCCCAAAGGGATGTTTCTGACTCAACACTCTGAACAAGCCCTCCCTAACTCAGGCTGAAAGCCAGTGCTATTTAATCCCTGTAATGGCAGTGGCCCGGTCACATGCTGCTGCAGCCAAGCTGTGCGGTGCCCAGGGACTGAGCCATGGCATCTGGTGGTTCCCAACCTCCACTGCCCGCTGCTGGCAGTCAAGCTCCCTGTAGGTCATTAACATGGATCGGCTGCTAATGGATTTTCAGAGCTGGCTTTGTCCCCTGGCACTATTTTTAACTCATTTTGGATTCTAAATTGTCTGAACATAGTTTGATTTGTTTGTAGGGACATAAATAAACCCTCCAGTGCCATTCCTCTGCTGCTCCTTGGGCGCTTCAGAAACCAGCTTTGTGCTGCTCCATTTCCCGTCACGGGGACGAAGGCTGAGTAGTGCCTACAACCTGCCAGCTGGGTTGAAGACCACTTAGCCTCCACTCACAACCCGAGGCGGCACCTCCACGGATGCTAATTTCAAATGCCATCAACGGAGGTGGTGATCACCCTCTTGGAGGATTTCAGAGTTGGTGGACACCCATCCCATCGCTATTCAAAGAGCACGTCAAACGGCAGCCATTTGCCAAGCACCTCCTGGTGCAGCCACTGCAGAGAATGCACTGTGACAGCCGTCATGGAGAAAACAACAACAAATCATGGAGACCCTGGTCCAGTCCCGGGGACTGAAAGGGTATGCAAACACGTGGGAACTGAAGATATACACACCGGTGCCTGACAGACAGCCCACCTTACAGTCACCGTGTTTTGTTTGAGTACGTCGAAATCCGGATTTCAAGATTCTGAAACAATCAGAATAAGAGGCAGAATCAGCTTAGGGCTGATCAGGGCTTGGGACACCTGATTGAGTGGCTAGGTGGATATTTGAGAAGGGCAGGCCTCACTGACTCTTATCCTAGGCTGGAACGCAAAGACTGTGAGCAGTGTCAGCGCAAGTGAAGCCTGAAGGAGTGGTCCAGAGAGAGTTAGGCTGATACAGCCAGTTGTCCTGGAGAGGATTGCCTAGAGGGCAGCCTAGCCGTTTTATCTTCTGTTCCTGCACCCACAGAGCTAGGCATGAGTCAGGTAATAGCCATGGCTGTTGGTGACTCTCCTATCCCCACCTGCTTATTCACCCATCCCAAGGGGATCTAATACCTGAATCATCAGACCTGTCCTGGGGAGAGCAGGAGAGGTAGGCCTTACTACAAGAGCTCAAGACTCAGCCAGGGCAACTTATATATAAGTTACCAGAAGCAAGGGGAAATCAGAGTGCAGGTGTTTATGGTGGAGCGCCCATCTGCAGCATGCAGAGCTGCTCGGCTGGAGCACCCAAGAGCATCAATAACCACCTGCCTATGGCAATGGCCTCCAAAAGGGTCAACAGTGATGGCATGCTGGTCTTCACCCATTTGCATCAGCCTCTCCCCTGCTTCTAATGAAGCAAATCCAGCTCAGGTAAAAAAAAAAAAAAAAAAAAAAAAGTGATCTCACTTCTGCAATAATCCCCAAGTGTTGACTTCCATTTTGCTGCTATATTAGCGTTCCTTTTGGACTGGAAATGTTTTAGTGAATGAAGTAACTGGAGAAGCCCAAGTCTGACAGCAGTGAGGGCGGCCTCTGGCCACCAGCTATCTGGGAATACCAGTCCAACATCTCTCAAGGAAATGAACCCTGTCAGCAGCCTTTCCCAGTGAGACATTCAGGTGAGACCCGACGCCTTGATGGCAACATGGTTCAAAGTCCTCAACAAGCTTGCCCAGATTCCTGGCCCAACAGCTGCTACGAAGTAGCAAGTGTGTGCTGGTTTTAAAGTTGCCAAGTATGCGGCAACTTGCTTCAGGGTGACAGACAATTAAAACACACCGCGGCAACTTGCTTCAGGGTGACAGACAATTAAAACACACCTGCATGTGTAGCTCTTGTTAAAGGGTGGCTAGTCACTTCTGAATATCTTTATCAGGCAAGAAATGGACGGACAGAAGATACATGCAGAGGCTCTGTGTGTTAGCACCGCTCAGAAGGTAGTAAAGATGGAAGAAGCCGCATGTGGCTGCAAAGGCAGCAGATGCCAGAACCCACAGCTGTCTCCTTGCCAGTAGCCGGGGCTTCCTTACATGAGCAATTCCCTAAATTACTGGAATCTGGATCCTGACTCTCTTCTTGGCCAGGTCCCCAGCACAGCGTGGGCTTGGTCTCAATATGTTCTCAATTTCCTTGTGTATCTCCTGAGTTCTCGGTTTATGGAGGACCTGATCCAGACCTGGGATAAAACATGGGGGCATCCAGCCCATGTCAAGGCAGGTTTCCAGCTGGCAGAGGAGCTAGGAAGAACCAGGCTGAATGCAAGGAAGGCAGTGATTCACTTTGAGTATGCCAGGTGGCTCTTTATGTCAAAATGTCTATATACCAAACGCCATGATTAGTGTAATAGCTCAGTATTTTTTTTTTTTGGTGTAATTTTTTTTGGTGTAATTACTGCTTGAGTCTTCCTCTGAGGTGTGAATCCCCTTGATGGAGAAGCTTTATGATTCATCATATTGGTTTGAATATGTTTATCTGATTGGCTATGATTGGCAAGAATGGCCACAATTTAAGGCCAAGAGAAAGCTTACTTGATAAAGAGCATGAGTTCAAGCCCCAGAATTCATGTAAAAATATCCAGGCATATTCTTTTTGTTCTACATCCTCTCCAGCATGAGCTGCTGCTTGTGTGTGTGTGTGTGTGTGTGTGTGTGTGTGTGTGTGTGTGTGCATGCGTGTGTTTTATCTTAACCATTCTGACAGGTGTAAGATGGAACCTTGAGGTCATTTTGATTTGCATGTCCCTGATGGTTAAGGATGCCGAACACTTTTTTAAGTGTTTCTTGGCCATCTGAGATTCTTTTTTATTTAAATAACATTTCTAAAATTTATTTTACATACCAACCAGTTTCCCCTCCCTTCTCTCCCCCCATGCCCTCCCCCCCTTTTTTTTTTATCTCTCTTAAAAAATTTTTTACTGGGAGCCAGACCTCTCCTGGTTTGTTCGGCATGCTGGATTATTCCCCTGACTTGATGTAAAGAGAGGAGCTTGGTCCTGCCTCAACTTGATATGCCATGTTTTGTGCAAGCTCATGGGAAGCCTACCTCATGTGAGATTCTTCTGTTGAGAATTCTGTTTAGATCTGCATTTCATTTTGTGGGAGTGCAAACTTGTGCAGCCCCTTTGGAAGTCAGTGTGGTGGTTTCTCAAAAAACTGGGGATCAGTCTACCACAAGACCCAACTATACCACTCTTGGGTATATACCCAAAAGATGCTCAATCATACCACAAGGGCACTTGCTCAACTATGTTAATAACAGCTCTGTTTGTAACAACCAGAACCTAAAAACAACCTCGATGTCCTTGAACGAGGAATGGATAAAGAAAATGTGGTACATTTACACAATGGAGTATTAACTCAGCTGTAAAAAACAAGGACACCAGGAAATCTGAAGGCAAATGGATGGAACTAGAAAAAAAATCATCCTGAGTGAGGTAACCCAGGCCGAGAAAGACAAACATGGTATATACTCACTCATAAGTGGATAGTAGCTATAATGAAGGATAACTATGCTATATTACACAGACATAAAGAGACTAGATAGCAGGAAGGGTTCAAGAGGGCCACCCGGATCTCCCTGGAAAGGGTAAACAGAAAGATTTCTTGAGTGGACTGGACTGAAGGTGGGTGGGAGACAGAGGGGAAGAGTTCTGAAAGAAATTACTGGAGATGGGGTCAGATAAAAATTTGGTACAAGGGAATCTCCCAGGAATCTATGAGGATGATCCCAGCTAAGACTCATAGCAATAGAGGATATGTAGCCTGAACTGACCATCTCCTGTAACCAGACTGGTGCCTAACCCAACTGTCATCAGAGAGTCTCCATCCAACAACTGTTGTAAAGAGATGCAGAGATCCACAGCCAAACATTATGCAGAGTTCATAGAATCCTATAGAAGAGGAAAAGAAAGGATTATAGAAGCCAGAGGGGTCAAGGACACCACAAAGTAAACTCATAGAAACAGCTAATGTGGCCTCATAGAGACGGAGCCAACAACCAAAGAGCCTGCCTGGATGTTACAGTTATGTAGCTTTGTCCTCTTGTGGGACTCCTAACAGTGAGAGCAGGGCCTGTCTCCAATTCTTTTATGGCTTTTGGGATCCTACTCCTCATACTGGGTCACTTTGTCCAGCCTTAATACGTAGGGAGGTGCTTAGTCTTACTGCAACTTGATAAGCCATATTTTGTTGATATTCATGGGAGACCCGCCCTTACCTAAACGGAAATGGAGTAGGAGTGGATTGGGTGGATGGGAACATAGGGGGTGGGGAGAGGTGCTGGGGGGGTGGAGGGAGGGGAAAATTAGGGTCAGATGTAAAATAAATAAATAAGTTTACTTTAAAAAAAATAGGCACTTGCTACCCTGCATGGGGGAGATGGGGGGAGGTAGTAGCGCCCACGGGCTCTCTGTGCAGCCAGTCTAGTCTGAATTCCGGGTCAAAAAGAGATCCTTTCTCAAAAAGAATGCTATATGGCACTGAGGAAAGGAACTTGATTTTGACTTCTGACCTCCACATGCACATTAACATAGAAGCATGTGCACCCATGAGCACACACACACACACACACCTAAGACACTTACTAGGAACATGATCTTCTGGGTGTGAAAGCAGGGTGTGGGGAGCTGATGAATAAACTTTATCATACCTGTTGGCAAATGGTAATTATCCAAGATGCTGAGGTGGTTGGGGGAGTTTTAGCTTGGCTTTCAGTGAGTCCATTCAGAAGAGCTGAGAGGCAACATCCAATGGAGATGCTTGACTTCAGGGACTTTGAAAGGGTTAAACTCTCCCATTCTCACAACTGAGTTTAAATTTCAGTTCTCAGAGAAGGGTAAAATAGATGTCTCTCCCACAAAGGGTCATTTATCTACAGTGCCTTACATTCAGGGCATATGTCTCAAGGACAGATCCAGCAGCCCCGTTTGAGTCATGTCCGGACTTGCCGAAGCTTGTGCAAGTATGACCAAAAATGATAAGACTAAGCCTCAGCCAATTAAAAGTATAGTAACCCAACTGCTGCTTGTTTAACCAATCATATTTCAGATGACCTAACTGTTCCTAAAATTCCCCTTACCTGGGCTTAAAAGGAGCCCACACACTCCTCTTGGGGTCACTGCCATTTTGTACAGGTGAATGACCCTATTGCATGCTGAAATTCTAATAAAGGCTTTTTCCCCTTATTTACTATTTGAGTCTGGGGCTTTCCTTCAGTGTTTCCTCAGACCCTAAAACTTGGGGCCACAGGTCCTGCTACAAAGACATTTGGACATGTTGGCACAGAGAGGTCATACAAGGTCACAGGAGTAGGGATGATAAAAAGGGACAGGGTTTAGAGCCAGGACCAGTAAATGGGCAGCTGCAAGCTCTTCCCTTGCAGTCCCAGCTCTAGAAATGTATTGTGAAGACACAAAGAAGAGTCAACGGGAGGGCATGGGTAACATTCTCAAGGAAAACTGTGGCAGAGTTATTTGTGTTTGTGAACACCAGGAATAACCCATTCTCCCATCAAGAATGAAGAGCCTAATTTGTTGTAAAGCATGGGGTACTCTAAGGTCAAAATTACATAAATACATCACAGTGTGGAATTGCTCAATTGCTGAGAGGATTGAGCTCACTCCAGAGATGTAAATGTATCATTTCTGCATAGGTGCGTATGCACCGTCACATAAAACACTCTAGAAGGCCACATGTTGAATGAAATGTCTGCTGCGACAATCTATGAGTGGGGACGTTAAAGATGAGATGGGGTTTTCCTATTTTTTCTTTCATATACGTGTGGGGTGTGTGTGTGTGTGTGTGTGTGTGTGTGTGTGTTCTGCTCAAATCTTCCCTTTTGTCTCATAGAGACTTCATTGACTCAGATCAGAGAACTGCTGTTTTGATGTCTCTCTTCCTGCCTTTACCTTAAGCTCTCAGCTAAATCTCCTAGAAAGCCTCCTGCCCTTATCTAACATGGTTTATTTCACCCCCAGCCCAGCTTATGTGAAACCTTCAGCAGCATTAGATCAGGGTCATTAACGAAGGAGGTTGGTGTCCATTTGTTGTTTATAGTACTGCTCTAAGAACTCAGCATGAGGCCAGGGAGGGTACTACCCACACCTATGCAAAGGTTCAAGAAAACCTTGCCACTTAGAGGACTATAAGACATGTCTGACCGTGTGACAGACTCATGGGCAGCTCTTTAAAGTGCGTGCTGACTAATCTGCTGCCCTTTCCCCCTTTCCTCCCAGCAGTCCTAAGAGCCTGAGCCTCCTTGGGACACTCAGCAGGAGCAATTGAAGTCAGACACAAGGACAGCCTGCACAACCATTCAGGCTGTTTTTTCTTGTGATGGAAACCTGGGACTTTTCTGAACTTTAACAGCATCAAATTAGAGTTCAAAAATAGCTAAAGGTATTCTATACCTTAATGGTTCCAGTATCCTTCCAGAAGCTTCCCAATCTTTCAACTTAAAGACCTTTTAAGCTAAAGACTCTACCCGTGGCCACTAGCTACAGGCACTACCTATAAAATATCTCAATATCTTTCCTACTGTATAGTTGGTATTCAGAATAAGCTCAATGACATTCTTATTGGCTTCCAAACTACCATACAAAAGTTCTTTCACCTTGGACCAAGGATTATATTCTTCTAGTGATGCAGAGCATTTAAAGAACAAGCACTGAGCTTGACATGTTGGCCCAGATTTCATGTCATATGTTGCAACACGAGGGCCAGCTTGTTGGGGATTCTGTCCTGCCTGGTTCTCACAGTCGTTAGGTCCCAAGGAAATCAAACAGAGAGTCTGCATTAGTGATAAACTGATTGGCCCATTAGCTCAGGCTTCTTATTAGCTCTTATAACTTATATTAGCCCATTATATGTATATTCTAGTATATGTTAGCCACTGGGCTCAGTACCTTCAGGCTGTCCTTGAACTCTCAGATATCAGCCTGTCTCTGCCTCCCCAGTGCTAGTATTAAAGGTGTGTGCTACCACACCTTGAACTCACAGAGATCTGTCTGTCTCTGCCTCTCAGGCATTGGGATTAAAGGTGTTTGCTACCACACCTTCAAGTCACAGAGGTCAGTCTACCTCTGTTGCCCAAGTGTTGGGTTTAAAGGTATGTACCACCACACCCGACTACTCTTTTTCTTTCTTTTTTATTTTAAGGACTTTAACATTTTTTCAAGCCTGCATATATTTTTTAACACACTGTAAACCATTTAGAGCTTTTCTTCATCTTTGAATCTATCTTTACTGTATATCTCTCTCTTTTTCTAACTGCATGAGTCTTTAATTTACTAAGCAATATGGATAGGATTAAAGCTGTGGCCTTGACAGCTTGATCCAGCCCATTCCTTAGCTTTCCAACCTCATGGCCTGGTCTACAGAGTAAGTTCCAGGACAAAGATATACAGAAACCTTGTCTCAAAAAGCCAAAAAGTAAAAATAAAAGAAATAGAAGTTAAAATAAAGCCACGTAAAGATGAAAAATACACAGAGAATCTTGATACTGTATGTTATTATGTTCTCTTTGAATTGTTTGAAAGCTGAGGAAGGAGCAATGGCTGCTAAAAGATATTTTCTTATAAATGCTGCTGAATTAATCCAAATTCAAGGTATTTTGAAAGTGCCTTGACTTCAAAACTGAAGTCAAAAGGTATGTTACTTTGGAGAAGAGATTTTGCTTTTGTTTCCACAGGAAATGAGAGGCTGTGGATTCATTCTGAGTTAAGAAAAATCAGGTTTGATCAAGGAAGACCACCTGAGAAATCTCCGGTAGGAACAGATGGCCCAGATGTCTGAGTTCTACATCCAGAACAGATTTATGACTGTTGCCTGAGATGATCAAGACACACAGGATACTCCAGTCAGGACTTGATCAGAATTCTAAATTTTTTTTAGGTCCCCATAAGATTATCAGCACCCCCAACCAGCTGGAAGTAGCCTGGAAAACTATGCCCACATTCCCAAAAAATAAACTATGGATATTTTCCTTTGCTTTAAAAAAAAAAGAGGGGGAAGTGGTGCGGGAGAATTGTCTATATTCTATCAATTAGGTTTTAAATAAATGCTGATTGTACAGTAGCCAGGCAGGAAGTATAGGCAGGACAACCAGACAGGAAGTAGAGGTGGGTCCATGAGAATAGGAGAATTCTGGGAAGGAGGAAGCCCATTCCTCCATAGTCCTTCCCAGACACCAAAGAAGGAAAATGTGACCTACCCTGCTGAAAAAGGTACTGAGCCATGTGGCTAACATATACTAAAATAATGGGACAATATAAGTTATAAGAGCTAATAAGAAGCTTGAGCTAATGGGTCAATCAGTTTATCATTAATATAGACCTCTGTGTGATTTTTCTTTGGGATTTACAGGCTGTGAGAAGTGGGCTGAACAGAAATCCCAACAAGCAGGCCTCATGTTTCAATATGTGGCCCAGATTTCAAATCTAGCTAGCAGGGTACCATCATGTATTTTAAAATTAAGTTTTTACCAATACTTTAAAAAAAGAAGCAAAGATTTCATAAAAAACTCAAGATAGTTCTTCTGAAAAGATGCAAAGGAGCTGACGCCCGTGTCCTTTGGTGTTTTCACTATTATCATTTGTGTGTGTGTGTGTGTGTGTGTGTGTGTGTGTGTATGGTCTGTATAAGTTTATGTGTACCATGTGTGTGCAGTACCCTCAGTGGCCAGAAGAGGGCATCAGATACCTCTAGAATTGGAGCTACAGAATGTTGTGTGCTGCCTGATGTGGTTGCTGGGAACTGAAGTCAGGTCCTCTACAAAAGCAACAGCCACTCTTAATTGCTGAGCCATTTCTCCAACCTGGCACTTGTCTTTTTTAAAAAATCAAGACATTTGTGCAATGGACAAATGTCAGTATCTCTCCTCATCCCTCACAAATATCACTTGTTGAGACACTAGTCCCCCAAGTGGTGGCTAACCTGACCTTAGCTGGTTAAGGTGTGAGATCTCCCAGGTAGGATTGATGCCCTCAACAATGTGAGATCAGCACTTGACAAGATAAAAGAGACTTCCCTAGAACATGACCAACCTGATCTTGGGCTTCTACTCTCTGGTACTGTGAGAGGAAAATGTATGATGCTTCAGCTGCCCTGTGTAGTGCTGTAATATAGCACCTGTAACTAATGGACTCATTTCGCACACCCTGGCCCTTTTCCATCCTGAATGACACCATCTGGCTTTGGGAAGTACCACAGTAATCACTAACCCCCCCTCCCTCAAGTGAGAGGATAGGAGTGAAAGCATATTCTTCCATTCATTCTTCTCCGCTGGGGTCTTGGCGACTCACTGGCAGTCTCAATTGGCAGGCTTCCTAAAGCTCTCTGCTTGCCCTCCTGCAGCTGAGCAGACAGGTACAGGAAGTCACAGACAGAAATCTGTTTTCACTGTGGTTGTGGTGCCACTCACCACCCTTGCCGTAGAGCAATGCACTCTGGGAGGTGGTGGAGGAGGTGGCAGGAGCAGTGAAGTAACACGAGCCCAGACTGTGGCTAATGACTGTATTCCTTCAGAGGGTTGAGCGTTACTGCTATTGCTTCAGAAGTCTCCCCGAGTCTGTGTTGGGAACTCAGTCCCCAACGGTGCCTTTAAGAAGTCGATAGATCACGGGGACTCCGCTTCCATCAAAGGTCTGGTACTCTTACTGTAAAGTAGGGTCCTGACAGAATAATTGTATATCATCTCACCAACTTACAGTTTAAGAAGGTTCAGCCCACCATGACAGGGACATGAGACAGTGGCTTCACACTTAACTGGCTGGACAAGGAAACAGAGAATAAAGGCAGAATTGGAACTGGTTCTGACCCCACGAAGCTTCCAGTGATCCACTTCCTCTAGTCCCCACCTCCACATTCCCCCAAGACAGCATGACCAGCAGTGGGCCAGGGGCACAACCACATTTAACATTTAAGCTGCAACAGCTGGGTTTAGCCCTAATCTTGTGTATGTGTACACATATGTGTACATACCACACACACACACACACATACACACACAGTCTCTCTTACACACACACACACTCTCTCTCACACACAGTCTCTCTCTCACACACACACACACACTCTCACACATACTCTCTCTCTCTCACACACACACACACTCTCACACTCTCTCTCACCCACAAACACACACACACACACTCTCACACACTCTCTCTCTCACACACACACACGCACACACACACACTCTCTCTTTCACACACACTCTCTCTCTCACACACACACACACACACACACACACACACTGCCCTTCTCTCAGTGTCATAGATGATGCATCAGTTAGGCCCTTGCCCCATTTGGGCTACTTAAGGTTTGACTTCCCACCTTCCAGAACTATAAGAAATACAATTCTGTTTTTTAAAATGTACCTAGGCTATAGTAAACTATTATAGCAATATGAGTAGATTAAGCAAGAATTTAAATAAGGTGCAAATATTACTTAAATGAAGTATCTCCTAAAGAAATTTACATAGACTATTAATCGAAAATCTCTTATTTGATATAACTTTGGTATCTTTTGGTGAAGATTTCAATCTATCTAGAATTAAAGTTGAGTGCCATCTTTGGGGTTACTGACCAGCTCTGAGATGCAAATATCAGTCTCCAGGCCTTAATCTGAAGAGAAATATATCTTGTCCAGTAGGAAAGACAATCTCTGGGGCTCATTTGAGAAGCCAGAATTGCTGGTGAGAGCTCAAGGCATCCTAAGCCGCAGCCATCTGATGGATAAATCCATATTCTATGTATAGAGCAGGCCCTGCACAAGAGTAAAGTTAGGATAGCTCAATCAGAAAAGAAATTGGCTTACACACACAATGGCTTGAGTTTGCAATGACCAGGAGCTATCTGAAATAGCTGGGCATGGTGGTGCACACCTGAAATCCCATAACTGCAGAGGGGAGACAAACAGATCCCTGGGGATCACTGGTCAGCTAGTGTAGCTAAGGAGGTGTTCCAAGTTCAGTAAGAGACCCAGTCTCAAAATACAAGTTGGACAGCCCTTGAGAGATGATACCCAAGGTTGTTTTTGTGCACCCATGTGCACTCCACAAACAGACAGACAGACAGATAGACACACACACACACACACACACACACCATGAAGCTGTATTTATGCTCACATTTACCCTCATGACTGATCCAGGAAACCTCACAGAGCCTTTCTTTCCTGTCTGTTAGCTGACCTAGGCTAAGATAATGTAAGAAGAGAGAGAGGGAAGGAAAGCGAGATTCAGTCTTTAGAAGGAAGCAATGTCCAGTCAAAAGAAATGAGAAATGCAAGTGGGACCATCCCCTCCTACCAAGCATGTATCCAGGCCTCCCCCACAGTATCCGAAGCAACCTGGTCAACAGGCAAGGTCTGGTGACACATGCCAATAACCTTAGCACTCTGGAGGCAGAGAGCCAAGAAGATTGAGAGGCCTGAGGCCAGCCTGAGTTACAAACTAAAACCATGTTTTATAATAAATGTGGGGTGGGAACGTAGAGGGAGGGAGGAAGGGAGGGAGGGAGAGAGAGAGAGAGAGAGAGGGGGGGGGGGGGGAGGGAGAGGGGGGGAGAGAGAGAGAGAGAGAGAGAGAGAGAGAGAGAGAGAATCTAGTACATAAAATGTTCTCCTCCACATTTTATCTGGAAAGGTCTCTTGCCTCCAAATCGATTCTATCCACAACAGTCTGAGGACTCGCAATTCCAGCCGTGAGTCCAGGCATTCCCCCGAGATGGCCAGTCACTGTTACAATGGCACAGACCTCGTGCTGCAGCCTTAGTGCTCCTGCTCCAGTCATTCCGTACCTGGCTTCTGTAGGCATTAGGATTTGCTGTCTGAACTCAAACAGTCCTTACCTGGGTCTGAAACACCTGGAGCAGCTGTGTCCACAGGCTACCCAAGGTCAGCCCTGACAAGCATTCCAAGGGACCAAAGCTCCACCAATCCTTAGACTTGGTTCTTTACACACACACACACACACACACACACACACACCCCAGATCCTTGTTTCATCTCACCACAAGCCAAGTCTGCTCATTCACCAGCTTTTAGCCAATTCTCTGAAGCTAGTTCTCCCACCACTCCTGCCAAACGTCTTTCCCCACCTCTTAATAATGTCTGATTCATCTGAGCAACGGATGCTGAAGGAGGATGAGAGTCCCTTCAAAGAGCAGGTTCAAATCACCTGGACCTTCTGTCTAAGCTTCTGGGTCCATCTGCTGCTATTAGTGGCGATAACTTGTAAGCTCCTTTGCCTAGGGTTGGAGACTCCCAGTACATCAGCACTCTCCCAGACAAGATGACAAAGACAGGGCTAAGATGTGCCCAGATAGCTAACAAAGTGGCATTTCTGTGTGTAGTTATGTGGGTGTTTCATAGATCAGCAACCATTTTTAACATTGTAGCAGAACAGCTGACAGAGCAACTCGGGGACTTACAATGGAAGGGGGATGCAGCCTAGTGTGGTGGAGAAGGCAGAGTACTGGGAGCCTGTGGCTGAGGCTCCTCACCTCTTCTCAGATCAGGAAACAGTGAGCTCATCAGGACCAGAAGCAAGTAATCACCCAAGACCCACTTTCCACAATCCACTTCTTCTCGCTAGACTACAGTCTCAGAGAGTCCATAACCTTCCAGAACAGTACTGGTAACCAGGGACCAAATATCTAGACAGAAGTCTGATGGCAGTGGTGTGTGGGCTGGGAGGGGGTGATATTTAACATCCAAATTACAAAAGTCTCTGAAGGGATTAGCACATAAATGAGTGGACTGAGTAGGGAGACATCGATCCTCACCAATGTGGGCTGAGTGCATTATCCCACTGGGGATTTATTTTTAAAAAATATGGAGGAAGGGTGAATTCTACCTCTCTTAAACTGGGACTTCAATCTTCCCTTGCTCGGAATTCCTGATTCCTGGGCCTTAGGCCTTACAATAGGGTCCACTTTGATCCCCAGTCTTCCCATTTTTCAGGCTGGGCATTATATCACTGATTTCCTTGGTTCTCAGGCTTCCAGATACTGAGTGAATTATACCACAGCTCTCTTGGATCTCCAGTTTACAACTTGCTTATTATGAGATTTTTCAGTTTTATATAACCAGAGTGCCAATTCTTATAAGAAATATATATATATATATTTATATACACATATATATACATATATATACATACACACATACGTGTGTGTGTGTAATCCATACATGTATCTACTTATAGCATCTATATCTTGGTCCTGTTTCTATAAGAACGTGAACTAACACAGAAAACTTCAGTGGAAATATAAACTGGGTTTTAATAGAATCATTTGATCTAGGCTGCTTATGATTCTGAACACCCCATGGTACAAGACAGGGATGATGATACCGACTTCACTGGGTGAGGTAGCTTCTCTAAGATGCTAAGCCCTCAATGCAACATCTGCGTCTTGCTCTTGCCGTTCTTATTTTTATATCAGTCAAGATTCTTTAATTGCAAGCAACAGAAATCAACTTCGGCTAACTCCAACTAAAGTGGAGTTTAATGGAGAGATATTAGAGAAGTCATCAAATCAAAGGAACATCGGATGAACAGGCATGTAAAAAAACAAGAGCAAAGGCTACTCCAGGGAGCCATGCCGGAAGAGCTGGTTGGCAACTTATCAGCACTAAGCATTCCATTCATCCTGGTCTCTCTGCACTGGAGAGCCCAGGTCTCCAGGAAGAAACCCTTGGGACTGGCTTTTGTTACACACTGTCCCTTATCTACTGCAATGACGAGAGCAGGACATCCTGGCAGACAACCTCAGCCTGCAGACAGCAGAACAGAGAGAGTTTGTCAAAGGGAAGGAACATTTTTTTTTCCAGAAGAGGGCATAAAAGTGGGACAAAATCCAGATAAGTCTGCAGCAAGCCGGCCTCCATCTTTGTAGAAGCTTGAGGTTCTCAGTTCTTGGCTGGCCAGATGATGCAAGCAGGGAGGCCAGACCTGTTAGCACGAGCAAGGCTTCCTCAAGAAGAGCATCTTTCTTGCCCATCTTAGCTGGCCTCAAACACCCAAGCCCTAGAATGTGTCCCAATGGGACTTGCTCTGTATTACAGTCTTTCAAGAATGGACACATTTGCTCCCGTGGACAGCATGAATCCTGTAGCCATTTAACACCTGCTTTACTTTCATGCTGTTATTAAAAAGTTTTATCCTAAATATTTGAGGCATGATTCTACTCTCTCATACATATGCTAATGCACATTTTGCACCTGTTGGCATCCCGGCTCCTTTGCCATTGAGATCCGAAATGACACCTTTATGGAAAATGGTAAAATTCTTATTACAGCCTAATGAATGGCGCGCACATGCTCCAGCTGTGGTGGTCTGTCATTCCCCTGCCTTCCCACGGGAACTCGCTGCAGCAGTAATTGGGGGAATGTGAATGCTGTTTCATGGATTCATTTTAGGATATTCTGAAAGGCAATAAGCATGACAGTGAAATGCTCACACACATCTAAAGTATGTTTTGTGTTTTTGCTCTAATTATACTAATAAATAAATAGCATTTCTTTCCCTTCACTGTACAATTAAATATCTTTCTGAATATCTTTCCTTTGGTTTTGAATGAAGAAGACACTTCTGTGATGCTGGACTTGATCCTGACGAAAACCAGAGGACAGCAAGCATCCCACCCAAGCACAGTGAAGCAAAAAGAGCTGAATCTTAATACCTTAGTAGCAGCTTCCGGGGGAATATTCTCATTGCCTTGACCCATTCCTCTCCATCCAGAAAAAAATGCACTTAAATTCGTGCTGGTTTGGATCTTGGACATTTCAGTTCTCAAAGGAATCACTGACCTCTTCCCCAGAGGGCTTCTTATAGGCAAGCAACAAACAACACCACATCACACTAATGATCCTAGAGAATTGTGGCAGGGTGGATGTTTTTCACCAAGTGCAGTGGTCAGCCTATAGCAGGTACCTGATATGTCACATGAATCTTCAGGGAATGTCTTCTAGCAGGAAGCTTCTCTGTACCCTGGATTGGCAGTGGAGAGCATATTTCTGCCCACCATTGCCTGGTTTAGGTAAAGCCCCTTCCTCACACACCAACTAGAAATGGCCTCAAAGACAGGCAGTTGTGGGTTGAATTATCCACTAACTCTGAGCTTAGTGTCTTCACTTGCAAGATGAGGATTTAGGGGCAGTGACATGACTCAGCAGTTAAGATCTCAAACAGAATCATCTTAAGAACCTAGCCAGTCTTTCACAAGGTGACACTACAAGTTTTTTTGTGTATAAGTCAGAAGTGCTCATTGTAGAGCTTGTCAACAGTCTCTCCCTCCTTCCATCTAAACTTCTGCCTGTACATGGAGCTGTCTTTGAATCCGGCTGACAATCCACACCATGTCCAATGCCCCTGCCTGTCCTGACATAGTGCTCCTTTCTAGATTTGTGGTCTATCACAAATGACAGCAAACCCAGCTCCAACATGGAAGATGTGAAGAACTTATTTCTGGCTGAGATCCTTTGGCCCAAAGGCAAGGCAATTAAGGATGCTGATCCATCTGCAACCCCGGATGCTGAAGAAGCAGCAAGGTGGAAAAGCTGCTGTGTTCAGGAGCACCCTTTCCTGTTTCCATCTCAGAGCACATCTGGTACCGCTAGCAAGCAGTGCCCTGACTGTTATCGGAGATGACCACAGTGCAGTCTGACACAGCATACTTTGTGTGGTATGCTGAACTTTCCACCCCACAACGAAGGATGTAAGTCCTCATCCAGCTTCAAGCTGAGGGTGACTAGAAGCTCCTCTGCCTTCCCAGCACATTCCTTCTGACCAATTTCTGAGTTAGAGACAATGGTCTTTCGCAATTGTCATCTAATGCAAAGAAGAACATATTCAATGCTCAAGAGCAGGGATTCTGAAGCCCAGTGCCAGACTGAGGCAGAGTGTTGGCGAGCCAATAAATGTTTCCAGAAGACACAATTGGCTACAGAGGCTGTGGTCTGGAATTTAGGGTGAGCATCTCCCAGGGATTTACCATCCTGCTGCCCATGTGGAAGTTATCTGCAGTGGGCCTATGACTGGGTGCAGGGAGCTGTCTCTCCTCTTGGTATTATCTCTTATCCTCCCAATCTTGGAGATAGTTAAATAACTTGATAACTTTCCCAGGATAAACTCCACTACATTTATGTGAAATTTGTCATTCCCAATCATTGCATCTCCCTTTATCCTAGCTCCTTCCAAAGCCACCTTCCTTCAGTTGGACCTATAGACTTAAAGTCCCTACAACCTCTCAGTTTCTCTACCTACATTCAATACTTCGGTCTCCTTTTCTCTGGTGTCTTCATAGCCCCATGCTGGGTCTAGTTCTACAACTTGTCTGGGTTGAACTCAGCTTTATTTTATTTTTTTTTTCTTCAGTGGGTCCTAAGTGTCTAACATAAATGGCTTACATCTCAGATCATAAAAGACAACCGTGAAGCATTCACCGTGATGGATCAAACCTAGGTCCTCATAAAGAGACTTAGAATGAATGGCTGGCCCAGAACTCCCACATGTAATCAAAATGTCAGCTATCTAGAAAATTCTGGAAGGTAAAAGGCAAGTTCCACCCCCCCCCCCCCACTTAGGGGAGAAGTGGTTTTCAAAACCCACCCTTTGTGATTGTCAAGCCCTAGCCCATCAGTGCTGGGGTAGAGAGATTCTATTCCATGCCCTCCATGATCAGCAGGCTCTGCTAAGCAGTTCCAGGGGAAGCTGGTCACAGAGATAAAAGCTACCAGGGACCCAGAAAATCTCTGCTCATCCCCTGGGATGAGGGCCTCTCCCCATACAGGCTTCTCTGGCAATGGGCTTTCCTTGGCATTCTAACCACATTTCCTTCCTCTGCAGAGGAGACCACTGGGATGTGTAGAAATATTGCCTATGCTAGCCGGAATGAGCCTGAACAAACCATTTTCCTCATTTTGATTTTCCACAGAGACGCTGTGCCCTCATGAGATGGTGTGAATCAATTATCGGGGCTGGGTGCTGATAGTTGCTGGCAGCTAAGTGTTCACCCCAGATCTGAGAATCAGTAAGCAGAGGAATCACGCGACTGAAAAAAATGTCTGGGCATTGCAGTACAGGCCTCGTGGTCATCAGTCTGCTCATCAAGGAAGCAGGAAGTAGATCTCATCAGGGACTCCAGGCTTTCTTCAAGAGAGCTTCTCCCTGGTATGCACAGAGGCTTATCTCTTAATTGATTCCAGATCCTGTCAAGTTACAGATTAACCAGCACCCAGGCTGACTTCAGGCACTCCCTGATCCAATCAGGAAGAAGGTTCTGGGCAATTAAGAGTGCCAAGGGGAAAATACAGTGAGGCCCATGACCTTAGTGGCTACTCAGGCTTCATAGAATTTACTGCAGCAGCAATCTATGGCTATATTTAACTGTTCAAGCAGATTTCTAGCTTTTCTTGGAAACCGGAAACCCAGCCACCAGAGCTCTCATTTCCTCATGGTGACAGGGAGTCTATAATACAAGGTACCCTCAGCTCACACAGCTACCTGTGAGCCTCCCTCAGGAGGCTACTCCCTGTGGTCACCTGTTCATCTCACCTGCGAGAAGAGACTCACAGTGTCACGGAACCCAAAGATGGAGCTCAGGACTGTTCCACATCTGAGAAAGGGAACCAGCAATGGGGGTGTCAGTTCTAAACATCTGGAAGGGCTTTAGTACTGGATTCCTGTCAATGGACAAAGAGAAGGAGAGGGCCTGTCCTGTTTAGTTTTATGTCAACTTTACACAAGTTAGGGTCATCAGAAAGGGGGAATCTCAATTGAGAAAATATCTTTGGAAAATATCTTCTTAAGATCAGACTGTAGATAAGTCTGCCGGGGCATTTGTTAGAACCCATTGTGGGTGGTGCCACCCTTGTGCTGGTGGTCTTGTATTCCTTAAGAAAGTTTGCTAAGCTTGCTATGATGATTAAGCCAGTAATCAGCAACCCCCTCCCCATGGCCTCTGCATCAGCTCCTGCCTCCAGATTTCTGCTCCGTTGAATTCCTCTCCTGACTTCTTTTGGCCATGAACAGTGATGGAAGTGTAAGCCAAATAAACCCATTCCTCCCCAAGTTGCTTTTCTCATGGTGTGTCATCACAATAGTAACCTTAATTAAGAAAGAACCCAAGGCACAGAGGAAGCAAAGGGGACAGTTAACTTAGTGGATGCTCGGCCTGGTAACTCAGAGACCCCCAGTGCTCCTTAGACAATTTCAGCATCTCACAGATATCCTCCCTCTAATATGCTCAGTCATCCTCTGTCCTGAAGGGTAGTCTGGAGCAAAAGGAATACCTGTCACTCAGCAATGCTCTCTCTACCAGAACAGCCTTGGCTCCTTCCTTGGTTCAGCTTCAAGAGGGAAGACATGCCATTTGCCCCTGAGACAGACTAGCTGTGCCTAGGGGTGTGGGCATAATCAGCAATTTAAAAATATTCATGCTGAGACTCTACATGTGAGTGACCACCATGCCAGATATAAACAAAATTCTCTGTGTCCCACAGCCAAGACAATTGGAGAGCCACTGTGATCTTCACAGTCTCCTGCTTCCTTCCTCCTGCCCACAGACAGTTAGGACATTTGATCCCTGCCAGGAAGTCCCAGCCAATTGCTGGCCAGCAGGGCCACCACAATGACGGATACATTCACATCCCTACAATCCCCAGAAGCCATGTGCATCATTCAGCTTCAGTCCCCGCTGTCAGGCCCAGACCTGCGTGGTCCCCAGGGACTTGTCCAGAGCAACACATTCGGGAGCTGAATCACAAGATCAAAAGAGCTAGGGAGATTGGTGCTTTAAAACAACACCGCTGAGATAAAATTTAATGGTGGAAGAAATATGGTATTTTGAAAACCCGAGAATAAACACGCTGCATAGCCTGGATATGAAGTCATGCAGGGCTGCTCGTGAAAGCCACCCTATCATAGAAAAAGTCTAATAATTTTTAACAGTCTTGTAAATTTCCCTTATGAGATGTGGCCACTATAAACAGTCCTTCATATTCTTTGAGTATTTATTGAGTGCTGTTGAAGTTATTAAATGTGAATGATTTTCAATGATAACTCTGGTCCTGCAGGACCTGCCAGCTGGCTCAGTGGGTGTGGATGGCAGTGTAGTCCCTTTAGAGGTCAGGTCCATAATGTTGCTGATGCCTTCTTCCCTCCGAACTGAGGGCAGCAGGGGCCAGTTTGCAGTCACCTGCTTGTTCCCTCTTCTTTTCTTTACTGCAATGAAACACCCGACACAGGCTTCTTAGGAAGTAAAGAGGTTTATTTAGCCCACGCTTTGGAAGTTCAAAGTTTAAATGGTGCTGTTCTGTCTCTGGGTCCATGGCAGATAGAGAGTACGGGGGAGAAGAAAACAGCCACATCTTTTGTTGGCATTGCATTGGTTTTTTGTTTTGTTTTGTTTTGTTTTGTTTTGTCGTGTCCTGTTTTGATTTGAGACGGGGTCTAACTATGTAGTCCTGGTTGGCTGAGAACTCAAGAAAGAGACCAGAATGGTAACCTCAGCAGGCCCTGAACTCAGAGATCCAACTGCCCTTGGCCTTCTGAGTGTGGGGATTTAAGGCGTGTGGTACCACACTAGGCCAGCAACCACACCTTGAGCACAGCAGAGTACGGGTGAGGGTAGGTTTGCTGCGTTTGTAACAATCTTCTCTCCAAACACTCTAAGGATCACGTGATAGCCGTCAAGAAGTCACACGCAAACTAACTTCCAACTAACCCTTAGTGACCTCTGGACCTCCCACAAGCCCCATCTGCTAAAAATACACCCTGAACACCAATCTGAGGTGAAGCCCAAAATGTATGTTTCTTAACATGCACTCAATGTCCAAAACAAAGTACATAGAAGGTAATTGTAGGCACATGTTCCTCAGGTTTATCACTGAGTAGAAAACAAGAAACAAATGTTCCTGCACCCTACTTATATGCTAGCATGCATTATCACCTGTGCGGAGTGTAGTGAGGAGCTGTGGGCCGGATTCCCGCCGCCCTGCTCCCGCATGCTTAGCTTTACACGTGAAATAACAACACACAAATTGTATTCTTTTAAATACTGCCTGGCCTATTATTTTCAGACTCTTACTCACATCTTGACTAACCCATATCTAATAATCTGTGTAGCACCACAAAGCGGTGTCTTACCGGGAAAGATTCAGCATGTCTGAAGGGCTGGTGGCTGGCTTCATCGCATCTCTCATCTCTCTGAGGAGAGGCATGGCGGTCTGACTAACTTAGGAGAGGCGTGGCATCTGACTGAGCCATCTACCTCACTTCCTTCTTCCTGTTCTGTCTACTCCACCCACCTAAGGGCCGGTCTATCAGATGGGCCAGGCAGTTTCTTTATTAATTATCCAATGAAATCATCAGATAGATAGAAGACACACCTACATCAGCGGAGGGACAGAAAATGCACAAGGCCTTGGGAACTGTGACAGCTAGTCTTGGTTGTCTATTTGACTCTGTCTCGAATCAACTAAAACCCAAACCACTGGACACTCCTGGGAGGGATTTTCTTGGTCAGATTATCTGGAGCAAGGAGACTCACCTTAAATGTGGGACACACTTTCTAGTGGCAACCCACATAAGGGGTTGAAGAAGAAGGAAGCTGGGTTTTGCCTACTTGATCTCATTCTTACTGGCAAGTTGTTCATCTCTCCTGTTGCTATGGCATTCCTATGCTGATTTTAGAAACAACCTCTTTGGAATTCCAGTGTCGACTGAAGCCCAGCAGCTCTCTAGGCATCCTCCAGTACTCTGGCACCAGACTGGGATTGCTGAGACATCCAGCCTCATGGGATGAACCTTGTTCTCAACCTTTCAGTCAGGTCCAGCATGCACTACCAGGACCACAGGAACATCATGGACTACCAGGAACACAGCCTGTGACCAGTCTAATAGATTCCATGTAATCTACATATATATTCAATCTGTCAGTTCTGTTCCTTTAGAGAACCCTAATACAGGAATGGAATGTCAAGAAAGAAAGAGAAAACTATATAAAAGAAGATGGCTTTTTGGGTTTTGTAGAACTTATAGCCTAAAGATAGGCAGAGACATTAATCAAAGATCTCCTACTACTGGGTGCTCTGTAGAAAGAGGTCTGTTTTGACCCTGTCTTGAATGTCAAAGAAGTTTCTAGTAAAAAATTCTTGAGAGCTATTAAAAGAAAAAAAAATTAGAAGTCAACTAGAATGTGAATAGAAAGAAAATAAATCTAGGAGTAGGTATAAGCCCTCACAAGATCCATGCTGGGGAGGAAGAGCATGGTAGAACTGAGAAAATAAATGTCTGGAGCTCTGGTTCAGGAAGCAGAAGAACCTAGCGAAGGAAAGCCCTGCAGAATGACAAGTGTTTTTACCTCAGGGTGAGGAAGAGCCACTGGAGGCTCGGGACAGGTTTGTTGCAATGTGGCATAATTATCAGATGATGGGCACAGCATCAGCAAGTCAACTGGAGCGGAGGCAACTACGTGGCTGTGATGGTGGTGGGTGTAGGAGGCAGAGCTGTACCACTGGATTGAGGGGTACTACTCATAGAAATAAAAATAATGAAAAATATCAGGGTTGAGGGATAGGCAATTTTTGGATCATGGACTTTAGGATGCGCTGAGATGCAGAAGTAGAGAACTCAGGAAAGGTCTGGGGTATAATGAGATTACATACAGCCATCAGTGTGTGCATGGTAATTAATGCTGTGGGCACGTTTGCAGCTTTATTGAGAAACGATGTAGTGGCATGACACGGATGAAACCCTGCCAAATCCATCGCTTAATGAACAGAACTCTGCTCAAGTTGTGCATTAGAGGCATGCAGAGCTTTTCGAACGCTGATGCCTGGGCTCCACCTCAAGCAATTGGGATTTTATATATGAAGTTGTCTGGGGTGTGGCCCGAGGGTCTGCATTTTCAAGTGCATCCCTTTATCTCAGGGGATTCTGATGTGTGGCGATAAAAACCATCCCAGATAAGAAGAGGAGACCACGTTGCAAAGACGACAAAGCTATCAGCTGGAGACAACAGCCTCAAATGGGAAGGGACAGTGAGCAGGGCCAAGAAGAGCCAAAGTCAGTGAGGTCAAGGTTGAAGGTGCCACTGTGTTCTAGTTTGTTTTCTCCTGCTGTGATAAAAATACTCCGACAAATAACAACGTGGGGAGGAAAGGGCTTCTTCATCTTAGAGGTTATAGTTTGTCACCACAGGAAGTCAGAGCAGGAACGAGAAGTTGTAAAGCAAGAGCAGAGGTAGGAAACATGGAGGAACACTGGTTATGTCTTGCTTCCTTTGGTTCACTTTTATATAGCAGGCCTATCTGTCTGGGGTTGGTACTACCCACAGTGGGACAGGCCCTCCTATATATTAGCAGTTAAAAAGGCTAATCTAATGAAGCCATCCTTCACCTCATGTTCCCTCTTCCAAGGTCACTCTAGGTTTGCATCAAGTTGATTTCTGAAGCGATGACACACTAGATCTAGCAACACGGAAGTCATTACCAGCTCCAGTGGTGTTACAGAGATCCATTCTCAGTCTTTGTCCTTGCTCTCTCAGGAGCTAAGCTGTGTCTCTCCACATGGCTCAGGCTTTATAAAAATGACACAGGCAGGGCCAGCAGCAGGACCCTTGGTGAACTCAGCCAAGGACAATGAAAAACTGATTGCTACCCTTGGTATGTTTTGGGACAACCTCGGTGGGTGGCGATTTGTTCATATCTATCAAAATTACCATGCATCCCAGGAATCCACTTCTAGGGATAATAACACATGAACAAAGCTATTCATTAAAATACTTGTGATAGTAACTGATTAGAAACTGTGAATGTCCATCATCGGACCATTTCACAGTCACAGTGAGGGCAGACTCCTGTCACACACTGCCAGGCTCCCGGCAAGTGACAATGAGCACACAGAACAGCAATTTAACAGCATACGACCCCAGGTTTCACAAAAGCAGCTTGTAGACACCCATTTGCATTGAAATCTGTTTTCTATGCAAGGATCCCCAAAACAGGAGACATGGATTACTCCTTGGGATGAAGTCTATCTCTGGTGATTGGAGGTCACGGGTGAAGAAAAAAAGAGCAAAATCTCAGAGCATGAGAGTTGTCTGCTAATTGAATCTCATACCCGCTGAAAACTACAGAAAATAAAATTGATGGGAAAATGAGTCACGGAGAGAAAAGAGCAAGGAGAGAAAAGCTGGGATGCAGGATGGAAGAAGAGAGCCTTCAGAGACCGCACCTGCCGGGTTAAAGTTCTTAAAATTCACTCAAGTGTGTTGCTGTGCTTGTTTCATTGTCTGAAATCAATAAACTCCCAAGAACCAGGTATGATGTGTAGAGTTGAGGCTGGGAAACTATCCATCAACGTCAAAGATACACTGAGAAATAATGTCTTATTCCTGAATTCTTTATAATTCCCAGGAACCGGACTCAAATTCTGAGACTGCTTTAAAAATATCTACTGGGTGAGGAGCCAGGCATGAGTTTAAATCTCATCTTTATCCATGATAGACTCAGAGTTGTAGGCGGGTGTCTCATCTCTTCTCACCTTGGTTTCCTGTCTTTGCCGTGAATAAGTAAGATTCAAAAGAAAGAAGGAATGGAGGTAAGGAAGGGAGAATGGGAGGAAGAAAGGAAGGGAGGGGAGAGAGAGAGGGAGAGAGAGAGGGGGGGTGGGGGTGGGGAGGGAGGTGGAAGGAAGGAAGGAAGGAAGGAAGGAAGGAAGGAAGGAAGGAAGGAAGGAAGGAAAAAAGGAAAGAAGGGAGGAAGGGAAAAACTGAAAGACAGACTTGGGTGCTGCAGCTGGTCATCAGCCTGGAGAGCCAATTCTCTGTTTCCCTGAGCAGGCTGGCAAGATTAGAGCAGCTTGCCACTCCCCAGGTCTGCAGTGCTGTTAGCAAGTGATCAAGGCTGTAAAGCGTGACCTTTACAGCATCATGAAAGCAGCTTTGTTCATTTAATCTTCTCTGAAGGTACCATTAATGATTTATTGATTTTTCTTTTTAGATAAAATCATAAAATTTATTTGTACGACAGAGAATGAGCTCGTGCCTCTCTCCTCCCAAACTCCCACTTTCCTGCTGACATACAAGAAACAGGAGAGAATGGTGGCAGTGCCAGGAACCCAGAAAGGGGAAGTGCCCCGTGATGGAAACACTGGAGATGTCTGCCGATCCAAGAGCATGGGAAGCCGGCTACTGTGAGGCCCTGCCTGCTGGAAGAGTTTGTGTGGGTGGTATGTGACAAGTATGGCAGGTTCTGTGGACCTCTGCAGAGACTCTGCAGGACCAAGTGGAACTCACGCGGTAAGGGAAAGCGATGGCCAGGGCCACTCTGACATCCTACAAGTATCCATTTATGCAAAATGGTTCCAAATTACACAAAATCCAGGTCCAGCCACGATTACATCACTTTGATCATTGTCAAGACTCCCCGTGGCACTGCATTGGCCGTAGGGCAGAGGCCTTGACTATTTTGTTCTTACTTCCAACAGTGGATCAAGAAGACTTGAAATTCCACTCCATGTTCCGTCTCTGCCCAATCTTGATGGGAGTCAAGTCAATCTTGATGGGAATTTTGATGGGAGGAGTCCTTAGGCAGGAAAAAAAAAGGCACCAGAAATAAGACTTACCTCAATATAATAAAGGTCGTATATGAGAAGTCCACAGCCAACTCTTTAATCAGTAGGGTAAAATGATTACACATGCCCCCCAAGATCCACCTAAAGATGAGGGTTCATATTCTGGCCATATCTGTTCAGTGTACTATGGGAAGTCTCAGTAATATACTGAGAGCAAAGCAAGAAGAAAGAAAAAGAAAGAAATGTCACACGAATTAGAGGAATGCCAGCCTAGCTTTGTCTGCTGGTCACATGATCAAATACACAGAAAAGGCTATACACAGTGCATGCACATGCACATAATCCCCCTCACACACACACACACATGTGCACATGTTTGCATACATAGTTAGAAATAATGTTTGCATTCATTAACATTTCAGGGTACAGGGGTTGAAGAGACAACTCAGTGGTTAAAAAGTGTTTACTGATCCTTTAGAAAACCCAGGTTCAATTTCAGAACCCATATCAGGCAGCAAACAACTGCCTGTGAGCCCACTTCCAGAGGATCTGAAGTCCTCTGGACTCAGGTGACTTGCATACAAGTGCACATAAACTTGGGTAGATATACGCATAACTTTAAGAAATTTAAATTTAAGTTTCAGGACATAAACTGATATGAAATAAGTAGCATACTTATGTATACAGACAACCCAAAAACGAATGAAGCAATCTCATTTATAACAACCAAAATAACACCAACAATCAGTGTTGGTGGGGGCTACTTGTTCATTTCCTGTCTTCCCAGACACAAGATAATTGCACAGAAATCTGTATTAATTGCAATACTGTTTGGTCGATAGTTCTAGCATATTCCTAGCTAGCTCTTACATCTTGAATTAACCCATTTCTATTAGTCTGTGTATTGCCACGTGACAGTGGCTTACTGGGTAAAGTTCCAGGGCGTCTGTCTCCTCTGGCGGCTACATGGCATCTCACCGACACAGTCTTCTTTCTCCCAACATCCGGTTTCGTTTTCTCACTAGCTATATTCTGCTAAACCACTGGCCGAAACAGCTTTATTCATTAAGCAAAAAAAAAGCAACACATACAGAAGGGAATCCCACATTAAGTCAGGAATAAACATAACCAATAAATAGACTAGTGCACTGAAAATTGCATGTTGATTAAGAAACATTAAAAAAAAAAAAACCACCCACGGGTTTGTGAGACAATGCCCTGAGCTTATTGAATAGTAACCACACTGAGATGATTCCTGTTTTTAAAATATCCCCATTGTCCTGGTTAGTTTTTCTCATGGTGACACAAACTGAAGTCACCTGAGAAAAGGAAGCCTCAGCTGAGTAACTGCTTCCATCAGATGACTGACGGGGGAGGGCTCTTTGCTCACTGTGGGTGGTGCTATCCCTGGGCTGAGGTGAACAAGAATGCAGGCTGAGCAAGCCATGTGAGCAAGCCAATAAGCAGCACACCTCCATGGCTTCTGCATCAGTTCCTGCCTTGCGTTCCTGCCCTGACTTCCCTCAGTGATGGACTGAGACATGGAAGTGTAAGCGGAAATAAACCTTACAAGTTGTTGAATTCAAGTTTTTATCATAGCAACAGAAAGCAAACTAAAACACCTGTTATCCACAGTAATCTCCAGAGTCTTCCTGACAACCCACTGCTATTCTTGATTAAATAGAAAACACAACTCTGGACCATGAAGGGCCCAAAACCTTGAGCAAAAAGGGTAAAGGGAGACCCTACAATTCCTCATTTGAGTGTATGTCACCGCAACAGTGTGGGAAAGGCAGGAGAATGCGTGAAGATCACAGGGAGCTCAGAAGCCATCCTGGGCATCTGTGGTCAAATCATTGATGAAGCAGCTAGAAACACCTTCGGTGGGCAGGGAAGCCTCCTCAATAGCATATGTTGGGAAAACTAGATATACACACAGAGGAGTGAAGCCCACATACAAAACTCAACTTTAAGTAGATCCAAGAGTTAAAATGCATGACCCTAAACTACAAAACTTCCGAAAGAAAACCCAAAGAGGAATCTTTTTTATTATTTATTATTTTTTATTAAAAATTTCGGCCTCCTTCCTGCCTCCCATTTACCCCCCTTTCCCCTCCACTCTCCCTCCCTCTCCTGTGCGAAGAGTAGTAAGGGTTCCCTGCCCTGTGGGAAGTCCAAGTTCTTCCCCCCCTCCATCCAGGCCTAGGAAGGTGAGCATCCAAACAGGCTAGGCACCCCCAAAGCCAGTATGTGTAGTAGGATCAAAATCCAGTGCCATTGTCCTTGGCTTCTCAGCAGCCCTCATTGTCCACCATGTTCAGGGAGACCAGTTTTATCCCGTGCTTTTTTCAGTCCCAGTCCAGCTGGCCTTGGTGAGCTCTGATTAGATCAGCCCCACCATCTCGGTGGGTGGGAGCTCCCCTCGCAGTCCTGACTTCCTTGCTCATGTTCTCCCTCCTTCTGCTCCTCATTTGTACCTTGGGAGCTCAGTCTGGTGCACCAGTGTGTGGCTCTGTCTCTATCTCCATCCATCGCCAGATTAAGGTTCTATGGTGATATGCAAGATATTCATCAGTATGGCTATAGGATCTGGCCTTTTCCAGCTCCCTCTCCTTAGCTGCTCAAGGAACTAGCTGGGGACATCTCCCTCAAGCAGAGAGAGAAATCAGAGAAGTATCACCTTTCACGATAGCCACAAATAGCGTAAAATATCTTGGGGTAACTCTAACCAAGGAAGTGAAAGATCTATTTGACAAGAACTTTAAGTCTTTGAAGAAAGAAATTGAAGAGAATACCAGAAAATGGAAGGATCTCCCTTGCTCGTAGATTGGGAGGATCAACATAGTAAAAATGGCAATTCTACCAAAGGCAATCTATAGATTCAATGCAATTCCCATCAAGGTCCCATCAAAATTCTTCACAGATCTTGAGAGGACAATAATTAACTTTATATGAAAAACTAGAAACCAAGGATAGCCAAAACAATCTTAATACAATAAAAGAACTTCTGGAGGCATTACCATCCCTGATTTCAAACTCTATTACAGAGCAACTGTATTGAAAACAGCTTGGTTTTGGCATAAAACCAGAGAAGTCGACCAATGGAATCAAATAGAAGACCAGGATCTTAACCCACAGACCTATGAACACCTGATTTTTGATAAAGGAGCTAAAAAGTACACAATGGAAGAAAGAGGGCATCTTCAACAAATGGTGCTGGCATAACTGGATGTCAACCTGTAGAAGAATGAAAGTAGATCCATATCTATCACCATGCACAAAACTCAAGTCCAAATGGATTAAAGACCTCAATATTAATCTGAACACACTGAACCTGATAGAGGGGAAAGTGGGAAGTACTCTACAACATACGGGCACAGGAGACCGCTTCCAAAGAGGAATCTTCTGGACAGAACAGAAGTCCAGGCAGCAGGAGCAGAGGTCGGGAGGCTGGATGACAAGACACTGACATTCCCAGGAGGCACAGCAATCGCTGAGCAGCAACAATGTGTTCCACCTCAAGTCAGGGGATACTGCGAAGAGGCCACCTGCATCCCATCAGTGGTTGGTACCCAAAAGTGACTGTCAACTCAGACAACTCAATACTCAAAGAGTAATAATAACCCTATATAACACAGGCAAAAGGCAAAGACAGACTTCCTATGAGATAAATAACCAATGTGTATATGCAGAGGGAAAGGTTCACAATACCTCCAGTTAGGAAACTCAGTCATTGCCAAGCACTGCTTGTCATCTGTGGTATTATCCCTGGGTTTGTGTGACACCCTGTTGGGACATGCACACGTGTCAGAGAGGTGACAGAGATGAAGGGGCCCAGGTATTCACCTGTAGACCAGAGCATTGCTGCAAGAACAGCAAAAGAAAATGTGAGGCAGAGCAGAATAAAGCTTTTGGGAAGGGTGAGCCATTGGTCCCAAGAGGTTTGTAAATTGCTCAGGTATAAAATCTCCCTCCGACATAAAAAGTGTGGCTGTTGTCATTTACATCTGAAAGCCACAGCCTTTCCTCACTGGGTTTGCTCAATAAAATTAAATGGATGCTAATTTTACTCACCCAACCATCATCTACTTGCGATAGATAAAATTAAGAGGCAGACCCAATCTATGGAGGATGATGAAGTGATGTTTGGGTTATGGCACAGTCTCCAGGGTTTGAAACACACACACACACACACACACACACACACCAGGCCAGGGCTGTAGGAACAATTAAGGGCTTGAGTTTTCTCTGAAAACACCAAGAGCCAGAAGAGAGTCTCCAGGAAAAGAGAACTGCAAAGAATGACCAGAAGGAGGGTCAGGCATGGGGCAGAGAGGGATCTATTTGGGAGACTACTGCATTATTCCAAGCAAAAGATGAGAAGAGCAGGGTTGCAGGACAAGAAGACACACGGTGGCAGGGCCAGTACAAGAGTGACAATCATATCTACCAAGAGGAGTCCTGCAGGCAAACACACCATCAGTCTTCAGGACCACACAGTAGCATAAGCATCCCTTTCTTCTGTGTAGATAAACTGAAGCAGGGAGAGGTCCTAAAAGCCAGTCCAAGGTGCACAGCTAGCTGAGACTGCTTGGAATGTGAAGCCAGTAGCATGGTCAAGACACAGGACCTTGGGGAGGAATGTGGACAGGGTGGTCCAAAGCTGGGAAGTAGAGGGTGGTAGAATCGCAGGAACCCAGTGAGGTACAGAGGTTTGTGGAGTATCAGGAAGAGGCTTGGGGGAAGGGAGAAAGCAATAACTTCTTTCCTACTCCCTCTCCAGCTGCAAGTCTGACCCTCCCCAGCAGACGTACAAGCAGTACAGAGCAGATGCTGTGTTTTAAGTAAGTTATTAAGATTCTTGATGGACAGGGAGGGCAGAGCAGAGAACAACAACCTAAGGAAGATGCAGGTATGAGAGGAGCAGCCTAGAGTCGGTTGCACATACTGTGACTGTGACCCGCGACCCCATCCTTGGTGTCCTGAGACTGGATCTGATGCATGGTGCTGATCAGACCCTGGCCAGCATCCGTTCCAGAAGGAGGTGGGTCAGAGGGGCCAGGCTCCTGCCAAGTCTTTCCATTGCAGCTGGCTCAGCAAGGCGGATTTAGAAGATAGCTTTTCTTTTTCTAGCAGAATATGTATAGATCGAAATCGACAAGGCTGCCTATTGCGGCAGCCAAGTACCGTTTCTTACCCCAGTAGGGTTGTTCTGGCATTTTGCCAAGTCGGGACAACAAGGGCCTCACTTCCCAGTCTGCACCAATGTCCCCCTTTGAGCACCAACAGGCAGAAGCCCCTGTTCCTGCTTAACCTTGTGTGGGAAATGCGTAACTACTGGGACAGTGCAGGTAGGAAGCAGCCTCCTGTTCCCCCATGGCGAGCAGAGAACAAAGGACTTAGGTGTGGAGAAACTGTTAGCCACTAAGTGGGGCAGGCACCTTTACACTAGCACACCTTCAAGGTGCTCTGGTGCAGGCACCTTTACACTAGCAGACCTTCAAGGTGTTCCTTTATTTTTACCCAAAACTGTGGGACAAAAGCTAACCATGTGCAGTGGTGTTTCTATCTGCCATGTTGTCCTTGTAGGGAGTGTCTGCATCTTCCTTCTTATGCTCTGATCCTAAATTGGGCATGCTCAGGGAGGTGCATTCCTACACGAATATGTATAGATTTCCCCTAGTAAAATCCCCAGGCTTCCAGCATTCCAGGAGGGTCCTCCATGCTGCAGGCTACAGATCTTTCTGCATCCTCATCCTTGCATGCTTACTTTAGCTTTTGTCTTCAACAACTGCAAACCCACGGTGTTCAGCTGCATTGCCTGCAGGGTGCTGAGTGCAGCGCCTGCTAACCATCTCTGTTCCTGTCCCTCTCAGGCTTGAGCAGATCAGACATCCTCCTCACTCTCTCTTCCTGGTCAGGGCAGGGTAACACCAAAAGGTTGAAACGTGTGGCCCTGCGCCACTCCTTCCCTGGACTTCTTGTCTGCCTCTAGTCACTACCCACGCTTGCTCAGTTCTGTGTGGAAAGGGTTCATCCAGAGTCCACTAGCCAGTACTGCCACTCTGCCATGTGACCAGCCAGACACATTGGCTGGCATTTCGCTTCAGAACCCTGAAACTCTTCCTGGGTTTCTGGGTTCTGAGGGGACATCATGGCTACCTAGGCCTATTCAGGTAAAAAGAAGCTGCTCTTCCCCCGCCCCTGTAAATCACGGTTCCATCTCTTACAGACTTTAGTGTTTGTCCCAGTGCGATGCTTCTTCCTCACCCCTCCTTTGTGGTATCTGCATACCACATCTGTGTTTCTGACTGACAAGTTTCATTGGCATTAGATTCACCACCATTATGCCACAATGTCTCCTCCCTGGGCTTCTCTGAATACTAGCCATCTTTGGAGTCCACCTGAGTCCTCCCACCCCATGTCTTCGTTAGTTACAGAGCTCAGGTACTCAGTTCTGAGAGATCTTGGGCACCCTCCTATCCTAGGGGAAGATGCTACAAGGACCATGCTCGGGCCAGGAGAGGAGCAATTAGAGAATACTTTGCTGGCTATGCAGTCTGCACCCCTCTTGGAAGGGAAACGAATACGTTTTAGGGACAAAAATTATAGAGAAGCTACATAGCTCGACAGGTCTGTATCCAGTGCTCCCCAGGGTGGCGGCGCAGAGCAGGGTGAAGGCCAGCGTTGGAGTATTAATAATGGATGCCGTGCTGCCTGGAGGCTGGCTGTCATCAGTGCGTGTGCTCTGCAGAAGTCCAATTAGGGCTGAATTATAGTAATCAATAGAGCAGCAGGACGTGGATCTAAACAAAGAAAGCGGCCCCTTCCATGGAGGGGATTTATGAGGGAGATGTGTGCCATAATTAAGCGACGAGACCGCAGGCTGTAGGCTCTCCCAGGTCTGCTACGACATGTTTGCGAGAGAAACTTCCATGCTGACAGACACTCGACTAGCTCTGTGTAAACCGGAGTGCTCAGGACTTCCTGGACACTCGGGGCAGTGTCTAGTCCAGAGCAGGTCCCTGCAGTGGCAGGAGTACGGCACTCAGCATCTGGCTGGTGACAGGCAACAGGCTTATCTCTCTGTGCAACAAGGTTCTTGTAAGCAAAATACCCATTTCTAGGGTGTTTTGTGACGCTTCAGCAAGTGCACAAAATATCTGCTAGGGGAACTCCAGATGCTGTTCTTTCCTGCTCCAGTGTAGCTGCGTTACACTGGGCCTTCTGCTCCCCTTTCTTGAATGGGCTCCCTTCTCTTGCTGGCCTGTGGAAACAAGGCTCCTCTCGCCATGCAGCTTCCAGACTTTTCCAAAGGATGGGAGCCCTGCTCCTCCAGGACTCCTGGGTAGGGTTCTCACTGACTCATTTGAAAACAAGCCCATCCCTTGCACTAAAACATGATGCAGCCCTAGGAGTCTGCTCCTTCACAGGGCAGCCCAGACAAGCAGGTCTCTTGACCATCAGAGGATAAGGCAGGACTTTTATGAGGTCATCACTCAGTTGCCTGGGATGATCCTTACTTCCCACCTGGACCTCCAGACACCTGCTGGCCATTTCAGAGCCTCTAACACCTGTTATCAGTCAGCTCATACAGGGTACATAGTCACCAATCTTGCCATTACATGTCACCTTTGCACAGGACTAGAGTGGTCCTAGTCTGAAGCATGTTGCGTGTGTGTGTGTGTGTGTGTGTGTGTGTGTGTGTGTGTGTGTGTGTCTGGAATTCTCATGCCCAGGAAAGGGATATCTAAGCCAGATCTGTATTTCTACCAGGTACCAAGCAGGCACTTGACATCTTGCTCACTTCATGAAGGGAGTGTGCCTTATCTTTACATATTATAAAGCAGGGAACACAAGCCTAGAGAAGAGATCTCTCTCAGCTGTCCTTCCCAACAGGGGCACTATTCGAGGCCTCAGCGACAGGGCATAGCTTGTTCATGCCTTCAGCTGCGTCCTCAAGAGGCTGCTGTCATACGCACAGGGTCTCACAGTGTGGCTCAGACTGTCCTGGAACTATGTAAACCAGGTTAAACTCAACTTGCAGCCTCCAAAGTCATAGGATTGAAGCCTGCCTCATATATCCATTATTTTAAGGGACTAAGTCCTAAAACTCCCTTTCGATCCAAGTAAGCTAAGCAACTATATGCTTAGTGTGTATAAAATGCCTTGGGCCATGCAGACTGACTGATGCAACCAAGCATCATCCCTCTGGCTCCCCACAGTCAGTCCATCCTGCTGCCCATTGCTCTTCCAACTATCAGTGTAGAGCCATCTCCTACTACCTACAACAGTCAGAGTACCAACTGACTCCTGGTTCTGACCAAGCTGGCTTTATTTATCTGAAGAGGCCCCTTTTTCCATTAGTGTAATTCTTCCAGCAGAGCAGAGGGCACCATCTTTGAAAGCAGAAAAGAGTCAGCTGCCTGACAATAGAATGTCTATAAACCCCTGGGGTCTCTCTCTACCTGGGCTGAGGTGTCCCCAAAGCATCATGCAGCATATATGCAGGGGAGACATTGACCCTTGATGGAATAAGATCCAGCCAACATCCAAGATAATGCATAATGCATCCACTTCCTTCAGTCCCCAAACTGAACCCTAGACCAGAGAAGACCTGCAAGGACACTATCTGCACTACACTTGCACTGAAGTGCAGAGTGGGAGGCCCATAGGCGTTAGCTTGCTGGGACCCACATATTGGTCTCTTAATTCTCTGCTTTGGTTTGGATGGATGTTAAATGTCCCTCAGATGCACCACTCTGGGGGCCTAGGACTTTACAGTGTTTTCTGGGATCTCCCTCTACTATGATTTTGTTGTGTATTCACTACAGGTCCAAGTGTTTGGAGTATGGCTCCAGCATGGAACTTTTGAGAGGTGGTAGAGCCATTAGGAGAAGGGGTTTGGTGAGAGGCCCTTAGGTTATAACCTAAGTAGAGCTTTGAAAGGGATTATAGGTCCCTAGCATTTTCTTCTTTCACATCCTGGATATGACGTGACAGTTTGCTCAGTCATGCACAATACCCACAGCTGTCATCTATATTGGGGCTCCAAACGATATGTCTAACTGATCCTGTAGTAGAGCTCCCAAAACTTTGAGCCAAAGCTAACCTTTCCTTATCATAAATTATCTTAGGTATTTTCTTAAAATAACAGAAAAGGAAAACACAGTCTCTCATTTCTATTCCCTTTTGCAGAATTCTATGTTATTTTCTGTCGGAATACCCACAGTAACTTCTAGTATCTACAAAGTTGGAGGAGGAAGAGACAGGATGACGAGGAATAGATAGAAAGATGGCAGAATGGGTTGGTAGGTGAGCCAATGGATGGATGTGTGACTGGGTGGGTAGGTGGAAGGGTGGCTGGATGAGTGGGTGAATAAGTGATAGGTTAATGGATGGCTGGATGGGTGGGTAGATTTGGGGATGGATGAATTAATGGATGAGTTGATAGGTAGATGGGTGGGTGCATGGGTAGATGGATAGGTGGATGGATGGGTAGATGGGCTAATGGGAAGATGGGCAAGTGGATTAGTGGATGGTGAGTGAATTGATTGATGGATGGACAAGTGGGTGAAACGGTAGATTGGTGGTTGAATGGGTGGGTGGGATGATGAAACAGCTTGGTGGGTGGGTGGATGGATGGATGGATGGATGGATGGATAGAAGGATGGATGGATGGATGGGTGGGTGGGTGGATGGATGGATGGATGGAGGTGTGGGAAAAGGGACTGGATGATGTGTGAATAGAGAGTTAGATAAACACACAAGTAGAATTGTTAAGTCTTCCTAACCCACTTGCTATGTAAAGATACGCACTATTTGTATTAAAAGAGCAATAATAATAATAGTAAATTTATGCCTCTAACTTGTCAAAATTATTAAGAATACCTGAGCATAGTGACAGAACTCCTGAAATTCATGATCTCAGAATCAGTAGCAGGAGAATTACAAGTTCTGGGCCAGTCTGAATTACATAGTGACCCAAAATAATAAAAATTTATCAAATAAGATCTAACTGAACACATACATACATGCACACATAGTCTCTACACAATCCATTTCTTCTTCTCTTGTTACCCAGCATCTACCTACATAGAAAGGAGAGGAGTTCCAAGCCCACCTAGTGCATCAGTGGCTAAGGGTTCAGATGCAAGACAGTTACCATATAGGCACATAGCTGTAGATACTCAAATGAGTTGCTAAACATCATCAAAAGGGGAATAGCAACCCTTCCTCTAGAGCCAGTACCCAGAGCATCAAACGCTGGCTCTTTTTGTTAGGACCCTTCACAGTCTCTGCCAGATGAGAAAACTCACACTTAGGTGTGGATATAGAGTCCTGATTAAGTGAGCAGGAAAACAAGAGCCGTAAGCCTTACCAACCAAGCTGAGCCTATCGCCCACACTATGACCCTGTCAGTGAGGCACAGTCCTCAATGAGTCCTGAAGAAAGAGAGGGAATAGGAATGGGCTAAAGTGTGTGTGTAGGGGGGAGAACTAATGAGGACATCAGGGCCTGGAGATAGTGTCTTTATTTGATAAAGGTAACATGCCAGAGTTTTATCCAAAGAAAGTGTTGGGACTGTTGTAGTAGAAGTTTCTGAAAACAAAAAGGACATATTTTATTCACCTTAAATACAAAGTTCAGAAGAAGGTTTTCAGGCAAGGAGAGATTCAGCAACTCTGAGACAATCAATATTACTTTTGGTTCTATGTGTATACTCAGTCTGAAAGCACAGATTCCTCTTGCAGTAGCTGTCAGACCCTCTGCATTGTATCTGTCCAGCTTAGTGGACTCACTGAAGAAAAACACCTTGCCCACTCATTCCAGAAGTTGTACCAGAACAGGTTCTGTTGAACCACCTTGGGTCACAGGCTATCTCTGAGCTACTTACTATAGTGAGGATTATGAAATGTAGGCTGGCCAGGTTTGTTCTGCATCCCACCCAAGTATCCAGAAAGGCTATCTATACTCTCACTACATACAAAGTAAAAGAAATTTTGAGCTGTTATTTCTCAAAGATACTGGGAAGATAAGGACAATGGGCTTTTAAGCTGAAAACCCACCATTTCTCCCTGTCCTCCGCTAGGAACCTGTCCTTCAGTGTGTCTTAAAGACCATCCACCTTTAGTCGCAAAGAATTAGAAACTGTTATCAGAAACCTCCCTACCAAAAAAAAGCCCAGGACCATATGGTTTCAATGCAGAATTCTACCAGAACTTCCAAGAAGACCTAATACCTATACCCCTTAATGTATTTCATAATATAGAAACAGAACAGCCATTGCCAAATTCCTTTTATGAAGCTACAGTTACCCTGATACCTAAACCACACAAAGACTCAACCAAGAAAGAGAATTACAGGCCAATCTCACTCATGAACATTGACACAAAAATTCTCAATAAAATACTGGCAAACCGAATCCAAGAACACATTAGAAAAATTATCCAATACGATCAAGTAGGCTTCATCCCAGAGATGCAGGGCAGGTTCAACATACGAAAATCTATCAATGTAATCCATCATATAAATAAACTGAAGGAAAAAAACCATATGGTCATCTCATTAGATGCTGAAAAAGCATTTGACAAAATTCAGCACCCCTTTATGATAAAGGTCTTGGAGAGATTAGGGATACAAGGGTCATTCCTAAATATAATAAAGGCTATTTACAGCAAGCCGATAGCTAACATCAAATTAAATGGAGAGAAGCTCAAGGCCATCCCACTAAATTCAGGAACACGACAAGGCTGTCCACTCTCTCCTTATCTCTTCAATATAGTGCTGCTTGAAGTTCTAGCAATAGCAATAAGACAACATAAGGGAATCAAGGGGATTCGATTTGGAAAGGAAGAAGTTAAAATTTTGTTATATGCAGATGATATGATAGTGTACATAAGCGACCCAAAAAACTCCACCAAAGAACTCCTACAGCTGATAAACTCCTTTAGTAACGTGGCAGGCTACAAGATCAACTCCAAAAAATCAGTTGCCCTCCTATATACAAAAGATAAGGAAGCAGAGAAGGAAATCAGAGAAGTATCACCTTTCACGATAGCCACAAATAGCATAAAATATCTTGGGGTAACTCTAACCAAGGAAGTGAAAGATTTGACAAGAACTTTAAGTCTTTGAAGAAAGAAATTGAAAAGGATACCAGAAAATGGAAGGATCTCCCTTGCTCTTAGATTGGGAGGATCAACATAGTAAAAATGGCAGTTCTACCAAAGGCAATTTATAGATTCAATGCAATCCCCATCAAGGTCCCATCAAAATTCTTCACAGATCTTGAGAGGACAATAATCAACTTTATATGGAAAAACAAGAAACCCAGGATAGCCAAACCAATCTTATACAATAAAGGAACTTCTGGAGGCATTACCATCCCTGACTTCAAACTCTATTACAGAGCTACAGTATTGAAAACAGCTTGGTACTGGCATAAAAACAGAGAAGTCGACCAATGGAATCAAATAGAAGACCAGGATCTTAACCCACAGACCTATGAACACCTGATTTTTGATAAAGGAGCCAAAAGTACACAATGGAAGAAAGAAAGCATCTTCAACAAATGGTGCTGGCATAACTGGATGTCAACCTGTAGAAGAATGAAAGTAGATCCATATCTATCATCATACACAAAACTCAAGTCCAAATAGATTAAAGACCTCAATATCAATCTGAACACACTGAACTTGCTAGAGGAGAAAGTGGGAAGTACTCTACAACATTTGGGCACAGGAGACCGCCTCCTACGTATAACCCCAGCAGCACAGACGTTAAGGGCAACATTGAATAAATGGGACCTCCTGAAGCTGAGCAGCTTCTGTAAAGCAAAGGACACTGTCACTAAGACAAAAAGGCAGCCTACTGACTGGGGAAAGATCTTCACCAACCCTGCAACAGACAAAGGTCTGATCTCCAAAATATATAAGGAACTCAAGAGACTAGACTTTAAAATGCTAATTAACCCAATTAAAAAATGGGGCACTGAACTGAACAGAGAATTCTCAACAGAAGAAGTTCAAATGGCCAAAAGACACTTAAGGGCATGCTCAACCTCCTTAGCAATCAGGGAAATGCAAATCAAAACAACTTTGAGATACCATCTTACACCTGTCAGATTGGCTAAAATCAAAAACACCAATGATAGCCTTTGCTGGAGAGGTTGTGGGGTAAGGGGTACACTCATCCATTGCTGGTGGGAATGCAAACTTGTGCAACCACTTTGGAATGCAGTGTGGCGGTTTCTCAGGAAATTCGGGATCAACCTACCCCAGGACCCAGCAATTCCACTCTTGGGAATTTACCCAAGAGATGTCCAATCATACTACAAAAGCATTTGCTCAACTATGTTCATAGCAGCATTATTTGTAATAGCCAGAACCTGGAAACAACCTAGATGCCCTTCAGTGGAAGATTGGATGAAGAAGGTGTGGAATATATACATATTAGAGTACTACTCAATGGTAAAAAACAATGACATCTTGAATTTTGCATGCAAATGGATGGAAATAGAAAACACCATCCTGAGTGAGGTAACCCAGGCCCAAAAAGATGAACATGGGATGTACTCACTCATAATTGGTTTCTAGCCATAAATAAAGGACATTGAGTCTATAATTCGTGATCCTAGAGAAGATAAATAAGAAAGTGAATCCAAAGAAAAACATGTAGTCATCCTCCTGGATATTGGAAGTAGACAAGATTGCCGGGCAAAAATTGGGAACTTGAGGGTGGGGTGGGATGGGGGTAAGGGGAGATGGGGAGAGAAAAGTGTGAAGGGGAGGATGGGGAGAGCTTGGGGGAATGGGATGGTTGGGATATAGGAAGGATGGATGTGGGAACAGGGAAATATATATCTTAATTAAGGGAGCCATTCTAGGGTTGGCAGAGTCGTGACTCTAGAGGGGTTCCCAGGTGTCCAGGAAGATGCCCCCAGTTAGTTCCTTGGGCAGCTGAGGAGAGGGAGCCAGAAATGGCCAGATCCTATAGCCATACTGATCAATATCTTGCATATCACCATAGAACCTTCATCTGGTGATGGATGGAGATGGAGACAGAGCCACACATTGGAGCACCGGACTGAGCTCCCAAGGTCCAAATGAGGAGCAAAAAGAGGGAGATCATGAACAAAGAAGTCAGGACCACGAGGGGTGCACCCACCCACCGAGATGATGGAGCTGATCCAATCGGAGCTCACCAAGGCCAGCTGGACTGGGACTGAAAAAGCACGGGATAAAACCGGTCTCCCTGAACATGGCGGACATTGAGGGCAGCTGAGAAGTCAAAGACAATGGCACTGGATTTTGATCCTACTACATATACTGGCTTTGGGGAGGCCTAGCCTGTTTGGATGCTCACCTTCCTAGACCTGGATGGAGGGGGGAGAACCTTGGACTTCCCACAGGGCAAGGAACCCTTACTGCTCTTCGGACAGGAGAGGGAGGGGGAATAGAGGTGGGAAGCGTGAGGTAAATGGGAGGCGGGGAGGAGGCAGAAATTTTTTAAAAAGTAAAGTAAAATAAAATAAAATAAAACATAAAAAAGACCATCCAGGGGAGAGCAGCACATCACAGAAGCTTCTCTGTGAACTTCCTGGGTACCAGCAGCCAGAGCTATAGACTCCAGGCCAGAAGGAACTCTGACTTCCTGGGATCTGGGTCAGTGACTTTCTAATCTGCTTCTGATCTTGCTCCCCTGTCCTGGGCTCTTTGAGATCTGCTATAGATCCAGTGGGCTCCTTGTGTAGATATATTCCTAAGAGCTTGGGTTCCACCTGGCCCAACCTCATGACAACAAAAGCAGACATTGGTTAGGCCACATATAAAAATGAAACTCCAATGCCCAGCCTGCAGCCACCAGCCCAAGAACCAACTTATTATCTATAGTGGCCGTCTTGGAAGTGGGATGACTATCTGTCCCAATCAGTCATCAAGCTACAGCAAATAAGTAAGACTCAGAAAAACAAGCATCACATTTCGTTCATGGGCAGAGTCCATATCTAGAAAAGAATAAGACACCAAACACAGCAGTGGAGGCAGAAGCAGGTGGAAATCTCTGTGAGTTCAAGTCTACCCTGGTCTAAATAGTGAACAAAGCACTACATAGTGAAACTCACAAAAAGAAAAAGGTGTGAAAATAGAGGATTATTAGGGAATATAAAGAGAGTTAGCAGGAAATAGAAGGGGGAAAGTAGGGGATGATGATAGAGTAAACATGATTAAAATACATAACATACACATGAGATGGCAAGATAATACCCATTCATTTATATAATGAATACGTTGTAATAAATGGGAGGTTCGTAGTTGTTGTTTCTATTACCGGGATAAGTGCTGTGGCCAGAGGCATCTTGGAGAGAGAAGGGTTTATTTCAGCTTGCAGTTTGTGGTCTAAAGTGCAAGGAGGTCAGGGCAGGAACTCAAGGCGGGGGCATGGAGGCAGAAACTGAAATAGAAGCCATGGAAGAATGCTGCCTACTGGCTTGTTCTCCGTGGCTTGCTCAGCCTGCTTTCTTATACATCCCAGGATCACATGCCACCCACCTAAACTGACACGAAACTCATAAAACTAGCTAGTTTAGGAGAGATGGAGTAAAATTCAGTACTTCAAGAAGAGGAAGGAGGAAAGAAGGAAGGAAGGAAGGAAGGAAGGAAGGAAGGAAGGAAGGAAGGAAGGAGGAAGGAAGGAAGGAAGGAAGGAAGGAAGGAAGGAAGGAAGGAAGGAAGGAAGGAAGGAAGGAAGGAAGGAAGACGGCAGGCCAGACAAGTCAGGAGAATGTACAGAGGTGGGAAGATTCTGGAAGGTCCTGGCCATTTGTGCCTCAGAGCTGCTGTACTTCACTTCCCTTCAGGGCCCAAAATGCTGATAGTTTGAAAGCATTTTCCAATAAATAGATTAAAAAGGCTTAAACCTCTGTTTCCTCTTCCTCCATAGTCATAAAACGATAACCACCCCTGGGACGCTGGGTTCGTGTAGGCACATTTTTGCAATGTGTCTTAGATATCTGAACTATGGCTCATAAATCAAATTCGGTTCTCTTTGCTAGGAAGTAAATTATTTATCCAACCTGAGCACAGGGCAATAGAAGAAACATGGAGAAGAGTCTGTTTGGGGATGTCGTTTGTATTTCCCAAGATGAGGCTGCATCCAGAGAGGGAGTTCCTGCCTTGCCAATGCAGGAATCCTTCTTAATTTAGTGGGCTCTCTCTGGGTAGCCGTAGACTTCTGAAATTGGCTTTATACTGGAAATTCACTCGTGGAATTCAAAGCAGAGTCTCTCACTTGGGTATAGCAGGATCTTAGATCGCTGACTGCTAAGTGCAGCAGTGAGCATACTCGGTGAGCTGTTCCGAGGACCTTTATAGCCAAGTAGGGCCTGTGATGAGCTCATCCTTGGCTTTTTAGTTCATGTGCCCCTGCCCTCTGCTCCTGGCAGACTTTAGTTTCCACCTAACGACAAGATGGCCCTATCTCTCCCACAAGTGTTTACAAGTTTGGAAGTAAATATATGTAGTCCAGAACAAGTCACAGTAACAAGGAGGGTTAGCTAACAATGTCTAAGCCAAGAGTGCCCACAATGCAGGTAACATAAACCTGTTCCCTCTTGCCAAGCCCCATGGGAGACCTGTGACAGATTACCAATGATTTAATGTCAGTCAGGTATTTTAAGAGGAAAGACACCAGTTAATTCCATGGTCTTGCCCTGTCATGGGCTCCAAGGCTCACACACTTCCGGGTGGGATCACAATGCACTCAGGGCTGAATCAAGTATAGACCCCTTCTTACTCTCTTGCCCACAAGCACAGAAGGCAGCATAGATATCTTCTTCTCCTAGTGGGCAATCAAAAATCTAAAATCTGGTAAGATTTGCTTTGAAAATCCAGAAAATGTTATGGCCGACTCTCCAGAAACAGAACTATATAATCTCCATATTCACTATGAGATGGCTCTGGGGGCTACCTGGGCCTAGATCCCATGACCTTTAGACTAGATTGTGCTTCTCTGAATTTGATGCATGTGAGAAAGGAAGCAATGCTGGTGGCTCGAAGATGGAACAAGAAAGGACTCCCTGGCTAGCGCCATTGAAGAGAGAGCCAACATCTTCACTTTACATTTCTGACATCCCAAACTGGAGGAAAACAAATCCCTTCCCCTCTAAGTCACCATCCAGCCTTTTGTACAGAAGCCCTCGGACACTTGCATGGTGGGGGAGGTAGTGTGGATTCTCCAGAAGCGAATGTTGGTCGGGGTCTGCTCCCTCTCCAGACACCTCCCACCTCTCCATGAGAGCCTCATACAGGGTTAGAACCCAGGATGCTGATGACCTCAAAATCCAGGGAAGTCTATATTGTTCTGCAGACAGAAAGGGAGATCGTACCTTCTAAAAACCACACAGGTAATTTTTGCAAATGCTGATAGAACACAAATATTTGGCTGAGCCCAAATTTCAAACTTAAACTAAAATTATCCAACCCCTGAGCATGACCGTTTACGGATGTTTCAGGCAACAAGTCTAAAGTACCTTCATTGCTGCTGCTGCCGTGGTGGGCCCAGCTACCACCTGTAGCCCCTTCCTCAGAACTTAGACACACGCACACTACACACGCATGCATGCACACATGTGCATGCACTCACACAAACACACACCACTCCAGCACCAAGTGTGCAAGAAGAATATATTAGGGTTTCTGATTTATTTATTTATTTATTTATTTATTTATTTATTTATTTATGTGCACTGGTGATTTGCCATGGGTGTTGGGTCCCCTGGAACTGGAATTACAGACAATTGTGAGCTGCCATGTGGTTGCTCAGAATTGAACTTGGGACCTCTGGAAGAGCAGTCAGTGCTCTTAACCACTGAGATATCGCTCCTGCCCTAGGGTTTCTCTTTTTGTGATAAAATTCCATGACCAAAAGTAGCTTGGGGAGGAAAGGTTTATTTCAGCTTATGGCTCTCAGGTCATTTTCAGGACAGGAACTTCAGGCAGGAATTGATGCTGAGACCTTGGAGGAACACTGCTTACTGGCTTGCTCCTCGTGGCTTGCTCACTTTCCTTTCCTATACAGCTGAGGACTACCTGCCCAGGAGCGGCACACCCACAGTGAATTGGGCCCTTCCACATCATTCATTAATCAAGACAGTCCCCACCTGTTGGGAGCAGTGAGCACCCAGATCCTGAATTTCTTGTAATCCCCTGATCTGAGTGCCTACAGCTGTTCTGAGCAAGAGACGTTCAGGAGTTCTGATGGCGGAGTGGTTTCTGGTGGGTTTGGCTGGGGAGTGGCTATCTCTATATAATCTGTCCCTGAACACAATAAAGGGGGCATTCTTGGGGAATTCAAGGATGACCCGTGTCGCTGTGTCTCTGTCTGTGTGTGTCTGTGTATTTTAACCTCCAGCCCCTTGCCCGAATCTCGCGAATTGGGTGCCAGTGCACCGAATGCAGACACGGGGGCGCCGTGCGTGGCACCCACCCCCACAGACTTGCCCACAGGCCAACTCAATGGGGACTTGTTTTCAATTAAGATTTTCTGCTCCCAGATACATCAAGTTTTGTGTCAAGTCAGGGAGGATGGAAGCAGACTGTGTCCACTACTGAAAAAATATTGAAGGCCCAGTTCTCAGAGCTGATCTCATTTGGAAATGAGATAATCAAGTTAAAAATGAGGTCTTTAGGGTGTCACCTAATCCAAGATGATTGTCCTCCTCATAAAAAGGGGGGAGGGGACATCTAAGGCAGAGTATGCACATCAGAGAGAGGAGAGAGGATGAAAACACTGGGAGAAGACAACTGTGTGATCATCAGAGAGACAGATGTTTGCCAGCAACCAGCAGAAGCTAGAATAACCCAGAGCTACGAGAACAACACCCCATCTTGTGGTTTTAGGCTTCCGGCCTCTAGAACTAGGAGACTACAAGATGCCTTCATTTGAAATCATGTGACCCTTTGTTCTCATGACCCTGAGAAGTTGACACAGGGTATCTTAGCTTGGGTTTTCTAGAAGTAGACTCAGAGACCAGAATACAACCTCAGGTAGATTGGTGGCCTGGGGTTCCAGGAAACACTGATGAAGAGGTAGAAAGCAAAGCAGGAGAGGGGGAAGCAAAGTCAGCAAGGGTGTGTCTTTGAGAGAGAGGCCCGCTTCAGTAAACCAAGCAAAATTCACCTGGAAAACTCCAGTCACTCCCCTGTCTTGGGAAGGGGTTGAGATTCCTCCACACCAACTCCCAGGAGCACGGGGTGTGAGCCACAGGGAGAGTTCTAGAAACACTGAAGGAGGACCCAGGTTAAAACCTTTGTGGCAGGAGCCAAGACAGAAAAACACACTTGTGCCCTTCCCTTTGGTATCAGACCTTTCAAACAATGTACTCTAAGGAATCAGAGTATCTGCTTCCCCAATCTCACCTTGGGAGGGAGGAAGGAAAAGGCTGAAGCCAGGTGACAGGCAGAGGAGAAGCCTGCTCTCCAGTAGGAGATTTCACACATTGCTGACAACTTGTCACCCTTGCAGGCAGCATCTCCCTAGCTCAGTGGATTTGGGAGAGTCACTGCCTCAGAGACAGTGATGTGATGGGCCCCTGATGGTCAGGACCACAGCTTGCCAGGACTGCTTACTTACACATACCTCCTTCTGTCTGTTAAAACCTAAACCTCACATCAGGACCCCAAGATGAGGTTGGGAGGAGGGTCTCAATATTTGCTCTTCTTTCTCATATAGCCAAATTAAATAGTCCTCCTTTCCCTGTGTTTTCTGTATTGTCTGTTTCCTTTGAGGAAAGGTGGCCAAGTCTAGCTTGTCAGAGCTGTCGGGGTCCAGGCTTTGACCCTAGCAAAGCTGGTGTCAGGATCACTGGTCTAACTTCTCCATTTCATTCCTCTCTGGTTCTAATCGTAACTCTGTTTTCCTTCTGAGTAACCCTGCATTTCAGGAATAGGACTGACAGATGGATAAACATTGCTATAACAAAGGATCTGGGTTACATCCAGAGAAATAGATGTCTCCCAGGATAGGTCACCCCCAAATGAGGGCAACTGTCTGTGATAGTGAGGCTGCACCCCAGATCAGGGGAAACCACCTCATGGAAGTAGGATGCTCCCCAGAACTGATGACAATGACAACAGCTTTAAACCTCACTAAATCATCCTGAGATAAGAGCCACCCCGACTGCAATGGACCTGCTTCCTTGGACGAACCTCTCTCTTAGTTCCACACATCCTTAAACCTAAAGCTCATGGGAATACTCAGAAGGCAGATTGGGGGGTCACTGAACCCATTTATCTGTTCTTCCCAATGTGGCCACTTTGATGAAATCTCAGTTCCTTGTTCGTCACCTCCCTGTTTAGTAACATCTGGGTAACGCCTGGCTGAGCCTCGTCTTGGAAACTCCAAGAACCAGGACTTTTGTCTAAGACTCGAGAACAAAGCCACAAAAGAAGCAGGAGGCCGAAGCCAGGCTGTAAGTAGTCAGTCCAGCATAATAACATGGGGACATGAGTGGCCATATCTGAGGGGAGAGAAAAGAGAGGCAGGAAGGCCAGACTGGAGCTCCTACTGGGCTCTGGAGACAGCCTGGGAGGAATGGGGCTTTTAGAGGAGGAAGGCAGCCATAGCTCAGCTTTTGGGAAAAGGATGTGTGTCGTAGTCAGGTTCACTATTGCTGTGATGAAACCCCATGACCAAAGTAACTTGGAGAGGAAAGAAGGGTTTATTTGGTTTACACTTCCACATCTCCGTTCCTTGTTGGAGGAATTCAGGGCAGGTACTCAGGCAGGGCAGAAACCTGGAGGCAGGAGCTGATGGAGAAATGGGGCTTACTGGCTTGTTCCCCATGGCTTGCTCAGCCTGCGTTCTAATAGAACCCACAATCACTGGCTCAGTGATGTCCTCACCCATAATGTGCTGGGACCTCCCCCTTTAATCACTCATTAAGAAAATTCTCCCACAGACTTGCCTACAGCCCAATCTTATGGAGACATTTCCTCAGTTGAGGCTCCCGCTCTCTGATGACTCTAGTTGGTAGCTAGTTGATGCGCAGCTTCCCAGCACAGTGTGGTAGATTGTGCAGAAGGGAAAGCAGAAAGGGGACAACCACTGTGTTCTCTGTGTAACAGAGTGGTAAGCTGTGAGCAATTTAATAACATCATTAGAAGAAGTGAGAAAGGGGAAGTGGGGGCTTCTGAGATGCCAGGCAGGGGAAGACAACCTCTGTGATGCCAGGAAGGGGGCAGCAGCCTGTGAGATGTCCAGGCAGAAAAAGGCTGACCTCAAGGATCCTGAGTTGAATAGATTCAGAGAGAAAACGGCCAACCATACCTCTCACTCCCCTCCCAAGTCCAAACTCCCACCCAGTCGAGAAACACCAGCCTCTGGGAGTTAAGCAAATGGCTTTCCCAGTTCTCTTTCCATCTACCGCGAATGCAGATGGGAAGTCACAGGGTTTACGTACTCCACTATGAGGTGAAGCTCGGAGTCTGTTCACCAGCCGGTAGCCTGCACTCCAGACTGCTTCAAAAGAGAGGGTCATCAACACAGCCTCATAAATAAGTGAAGGAACTAAATAATGCATTCCAGCCTAATGTGGCTCTAATTTCCGCAGTGATGGTACAAAAACTACTAACACACATTGCTCAACAGAAGACCCTCCAAAGGAAACGGAGACTGTGTGTCCCCTGTTAATTGCAGGTATATGAGAAAAACATGGCGCTACGCAGGGACATAGCGTGTCTCCTACTCTTCAGCTTCCACACTACCATGTAGCTACATGTAGCCTCACCGCCTTTGTCTTTCTCCTCAGGGCTGTGAACGATCGGCCCCCAATGAGACTCTGAGTCCACTCCGTTCCCTTGTTAGCAATGAGGCTGGAGCTGCAGGGACAGGGTAGTTCTCTGAAGCTTTCCTGGGAGAAATCCAGACCTGGACTTAGCAGGCTCAGGGTAAAAACTCAACCCCATATTCATTGCTTTTGCCACCTTGACTGCATAGAGAAGAATTTAAGTGGTTAAGAAGTGCATTTCCCAGTGTACCTGTGAGGGAACTTCTAGAGAAGATTAACAAATAGGGGGAGACCTTCCTTGTATGTGGGTGGCACCTGCTGATGACCTTCCAGAACAAAAGGGGAGATGAGGGGCTACTAGCAAGATATCTGTCTGTCTGTCTGTCTGTCTGTCTTTCTCTGTCTTTCTCTCCCGGTCAGTCTCAGTCTCTCTATTCTCTTTCTGCTTCCTGTCTTCCTTGATGTGAGCATCTTTGCTCTGCCATCCCCTTCCTACTTTGATGGACTCAGTCAAAATAAACCAACCTAAGTGCTGCTTCTGTAAGACGTTTGGTCACAGCCATGAGGAAGACTGAGTAACACACCCAGCTTGGGGTAAGCCATTGTATAGCCCCAGCTTACGTCTCAAGGAGAACAAACCCCAGGAAGCCATGCCTCAATGCCACTGGTGGCAGATGAACTGGAGAGTGGTTCTCACAGTGGCTAGCAGTCTAAGACTCCTGCTGTGGTACAGGAAAAAGCTGTACCTCCAAGCTCCAGTATCCATGCCTCCTCTTTGGCTTCTGCACTTTCCTTGCCCCTTCTCCTGGGGAGAAGATAGATCAGCGCCCATGTGCTCATTCATCATTACATCGTATGCCATTTTGTATCCTGCCAACAAACCTTGAATAAGAAAATACACTGAAAGGGGGGCCCAGGACTCAGAGGGGTTTTGAAGACAGCGTTGGGCAGATGCAAATGATATTGCCAGGTGAAAAAGTAAGTGCTAAGATGAATAACGCTTGGCTTTACAGAGAAAGTAGAACACAGCTGGCTTAGTGATGGTACTCGGCTCAGTGGCACAAGAATCAAACATCCAATGAAAGACATCTTCCAGAGAGGAGAGGTTCCAAGGATGCCCGCACCCAGACACTCAGCATCTCTCTCATTTGGTCTTCACAAGTTCTCCCTCAGAGATATGGACCAAGTGGCCCCTGATTTGCCAAACAATTGGAATGGACTCTGGTCTGACTCCCAACCACACACGTAGACCACATCTAGTGTGGGTCTGCCAGCCAACCACAGGACATCCCCTCTCAGAGAAAGCCTATCTTGACTGCACTCTGGGCTGTTTTATTTTTATTGCTGTCTGGAGGGGAACCCAGTAGCATACCTTAATTTTCTCCAGAGAAGACTGAGAACTAATGGTCAGCCAAATGGCAACCACTTTCCAACCTGGTAGTCAGCTTGGATGAAGTCCCTACTACAAACAGGCCACAGTCATATGCTGTTTAAATCCACCCCGGGGTAGAAGTCTTCGTTGAAGTCAAGATAACCAGTAAAACAAATGGTTATCTTCTCTCACTCTTCATCTTGCTGTGTGTACACACCTGTGTGACAACCCACACGACAATGGCGACCAATGTTTACTGAGCAACAAGGGTTGTTCTAATAATGTAACATTATTGTCTTTAGTTAGGACAGCAACCCTCTGTTTTCCAAGTGCCATATCAATCCAGAGAGGTCAGGGCAGTGAGATATGGGGCTTGGTTCCCAGATCAGCGGCGTCTGCATGGCTGGAAACATGACAGGACACACATTCCTCCCGATCTCATGTCACCTGTGCCTGCTTCCATCGCAGTCACATGATGAAGCGATGTTGACCATGATTACATGGCACACAAACCCTGAACTATTCCTCTCCAGTCCTTTACCGAAGTGTCTGAAACCATGATGTAGATACCCTTGGTCCTGTCTCAGGTCTGGGGAGGTGTAGTCTCCGATTCAGGCTGCACAGGCACTCCCCACTGGGAGCTTTGCCAACATTGTGCTGGCAAAAGGACAGCAGACACCACAAGCCATGTGCCCCTGCTTTCCACTGTTTTGAAATACCTCCAGCCATGGACTTCTGCCCATGCAGTATTCCCCCAGAGAGGGCTGGCAGGCATTGGTGAACAGTAGTGTGGTCTCCAAACCAGTCTATTTCTTCTGGTCATGCACACTTAGTCTGTTCATTTCTTATGACTTACCCTATTGTCTGCCCCTTTACCCAGAGGAGTAAATGTGCATCAGTGTGCACAGCATTGGGCTCCAGGAACAGCGTTTAAGGCTGATTCTAACAGGCAATTGTGGTCTCCCTTTCTCCATGAATTACAGGACTCATCTGACTCATGTGCCGCAGTGGACCTATGACAAGACATCCGCAGGAACAGTCCCAGTGGGGCCCAGTGGAGCTTAAAACAGCCACTCCCGCATGTTTGGTGGCCTACACCTCTATCCTGAAAGGAACATTCTTGGCGACCCCCAATGAAAGTCACACAGCGCTTCTACCCAAGGACAAGTCGGCCCTATCTAGATGAGGCTGATGGCTCCAGATGAAGTGTTTCTTTTATCTTCCTTCCAAACTCAAGCTGAAATGGAAGGGTTGCTGTGGCAGAAACGGGAGATGAACATTTCGAGGGCTGAGAGGTGGTATGACGGGGCCACCCTCGTGAGTGGATGAATGTCTTCATCACTAGCGACAACTTCTCAGTTCCACCTTTGCCTCACTTTTCATCTCGGGCCTTCCAACTTGTCTGACGCAACCCAAGGCCCTCCTCGGACTCAGCACTGCGGCGCCTGGCTTTCATCTCCTTTGTGCGGTGAAAGGAAATGAACCTCTATTGTTTCCCATTCCTCAGACTTGGGTATCTTGTTACAATAGCAGAAAATGGATCAAGACTGGGTAGGATCCTGCTTCTTGTCTCCAGATGCCTCAGTGTATCTTTCTTGGCTGCCCATTCTTCTGAGAGAACTCTCTTGAAACATTCGATTTGTAGCTCTTTGATTCCAAACACGTTAAGGTAGCTTCAGGCAAAGCCACAATCCCCTCTCCATAGTATTTGTGTACACTCCTGTTTGATGGGAGAGCCATTCCTAGCACACTGTCCCTGAACCATATGGGGGAAACTGAGGCTCAGAGAAAAGGAGCAACTTTCTGCCAGTTTCACAGACTTGATTTGAATCTAGCTAGCTGTCTACCCTGCCTCTGCTCAACACGCAAAATCTCCAGCATAAGAAATTAAATAATTAAATGATTCCAAAGCCTAATAAGCAATTTAAATAGGTTAAAAAAGGGGGGGGGAGAATGGCATGTCCCTGGGAACTACTCAATTCTGAGCATATTGCAAGGGATTAAGAACCATGACTAAACCTTAGTGTGGCTTCTAATGGAAAAAGTTAAGTCCCTACTGTGACTGTCTCATCACACTCTCTTTTTTAACTAGTATATATTGAGTGTGCAAAGGAGTCTCGTCATGACTCTGTGCATTCAGAGTGCAATGGTGTGATTGTATCAGCCTCTGTTACTCTCCCTTCTCCTTCTTCTATTTCCCCTTTCCCTCTAATCTTAGTGCTTCCCTTTTGGTTTTGCATCCTTCTTTTTTCTTACTTCCAGTGATGAGAGAAAATAAGCCGCAATTGCTGTGCTTAACAGTGATTCCAAGGAGCCGTAGATATGGCTCAGCTGAAGAGGTTCTGAATTCAGGTCCCAGCACCAACATGAGGCAGTTCTAGGCCATCTGATGCCCTCTTATGATCTCTGTTGGCATTACACACACACACACACACACACACACACACACACACACCCTTCCCCTCCACAAATACATGAATAAATAATACAAAAATAATTTTTGAAAACCAAGAGGCTGGAGGGACAGCTCAGCTGTCAAGACCAAAGGACCTGGGATCAGTTCCCAGCACCCACATAATAGTAAATCTGGCTATAGGGGATATGATACCCTCTTCTGATCTCTGAGGGCTCCTGAATTCATGTGGTGCATCTAAACTCATGTGAAAACACACACACAAATACAAACACAGACACACACAGTCGTAAAAAAAATTCCATCTATTTTCTTGTAACAGGATCTCCTTTTTTATGGCCAGTTAAAGCTGTACTGCACTGTATGTATGTATGTATGTATGTATATATATATCTCAGAGTGGATTATTTTCTGTATCTATTCATCTGTCCGTGGGCATAGAGATTGATTCTGTGTCTTTGCCTATTGTAAAATGTGTTGTAAGAAACATGATATGCAGGTGCTATTTTGGTATGCTAACTTTAATTCTTTCAGGGAATATTACCCATGGAAATTAGTGATTTCCATAGTGATTGCACTGTTTCCATTCCTCCCACCACCCATCCTCTCCAGCGTTTGTTGCTGTTTGATTTTATTTTATGGTTGATTTATTATATTCTATGTGTATGTGTATCCTCCTTGCAAATACGTAATTACACCATGTGCATGATGGGTACTCACAGAGGGCATCACAAGAAGGTGTCAGATCTGGAACAGGGTTGTGAACCACCTTGTGGGTGCTGAGAACAAAACACAGATCCTCTCCAAGTGTAACAAGTGCTCAGAAACACTGAAGCATCTCTCCAGGCCCTGTTGTTTCTTGAGAACCAATGTGAGCGGGTTAAGACATAATCTCAGTATGGTTTTCATTTGCATTTCCTTGACTGCTGGAAGTGTTGAGCTTTCCTTTTTCTTGTATTTATTGGCCATTTGCATTTCTTTGGAAACAGCTTGGTTCAGTACTAACCTTTTGTTCCGAACTCTCTTGACATTGTTGCAACCTTCCTCCCTAACAGAACTTACTCACTGTTAAGAATATGCACCTCTTGTAAGTCAGAGGGGATTTCTCAGGGGCCCAAGAGCCAAGTCTTTGAAAGACAACTCTCAGCAAAGGGAGCAAGCCCAAGGTGTCTGGGTCCCCTCTGGGAAGCCAACACACTGACCTCATTGGGTTGGCCTATGACACTTTCAGCCTTTGCTAATTCCTTGTCTCTGCTGACCCCTTTCTTTCTCCCGTTCATCCTTTAAAACACTGACCACACACCTATCCTCTGCTCCAGCGAGAATGGACCCCACCTCTTCCCTCTCCTGTCACCATCAAATCTATTTTCTCCACTGGTGCCTGGGGCATGTGTCTTCAGTCCCTCACTTTCACACAGTGTGTTTCCCCATAGCCTGTCTATAACGTTCCTCTGAAAACACAGGTGTCTTTTTCAAACTCCACGGATCATTAGCATCCCCCATGAGGTGTGGCTGTGTTTCTTAAACACACACCGTCCCAAGTCCCTTTGGGCTCAGGAGTTGATTGGTAGTAAGGGGGACTCCAGGAGTGCATGTTCTAACGAGGGCACCAACCCACTGCAGGAGTGATTGGGATGCAGACTGTCTGCCTACCACTCTTCAGAAGCATCACTCCGGTTTGCTCTCTAATTTCCACCTGGTAGGGGAGGAATAGCATTCCGGGAGAAAGTAACAGGTTCTCCGGAAGGTGCTTGAGAGCCTGTGAGAAGTACTTCATTAATTTTCACTCCTGTCCTCGGAGGTGGCATCACGATGGCTATAATTATCCCTCGATTACATGGAGGGAGGGAGTGTTCTTAGAGCCACAGGAGCAAAGTGACTGCCAAGCAGCGCTCCCAAGGCCTTCAGAGGGGCTGAGGTCACAGAGAAGCCAGACCAAGGACAGTGGGCTCCTCACCAGGGCCAGTGTTAGCCTGAGGTGTGGCCCAATCCACAGAGATGATGGGCAGGGGACAGAAAAGAAGGAACAATGGAAAAATAGAGCCAACCAAAGCTGTCACAGACCTAGAGACATTGCACCCCATCGGTGATCTTTAGAAACACTAAAGTCTTCACCAATATTTTCTAATCAGGTGACTGCAGATAAAATTCCCAGGCAGTGGCTCCTCCTGGGGCATGTAAAACAATGAGCTTCATGGAGCCGAATGACGCCTGCATCCACGACTCTGGCTCTGCTGACAGATAGAAATGGAGCAGCCCATCCTGTCAGTCACACTTCTGTACAGCACAGGTGAGCTTGAGGGTGAAACGGACGCTTTTCCTTATACAGAATCTCACATCTGACTCATGGGATGTGCAGTGGACAAGTGTCTGACATGGAAGCGCTTTTCAGTTTTTCAGATCCATGATCTTCTGCTATCCCATTCACGTATCCTACCAAGGAGGCAATGCTTTGTGTGTTTCATTACAACTTGAGGGAATACATCACTCTGGGCTCCCTAAAGCCCAAACACCCTGCTCCAGGGCTAAGCAGAGTAAAGGGGAGCCATATTCGGAAGCTAAGCAGTCCCTGCCCAGGGGAAAACTGCAAAGAGTCTGAACAAAGACAGACTGCTGAGACACGAGTAGCTTTAGTTCAAGTTTATTACCAACACAGCCACCATATGCTTGCAGCTTTTTCATGGTGTTTTGCGATTAAGTTAACATTAATTTAACATTAAAGCGGGAATTTAATAAAGTCTGGCGAATACATCAAGCCCCTAAATAATATAGCTAAAGTTCCATGTTAATATGCAAAGCAAGGGGAAGTAATTACACTCAAGCACAGAGCAAAACACTCTATCATAAGTTCACAAAAACATAAAAGGAAGATCTAGCAACTTACAGCTCTTTCTGTGAGCAGAAGTATGAAGAAAACTCAGAGTACCATTCATTGACTCGGAACCAACTGAGAGGCACGGACAGCCATCAGACCACGACACAATCGTGTCTTCCTCATCATGACCAACTCTCTGAGACATAATTTAAAGGAGGAGAGATGTATTTTGGCTCCCAGCTTCAGAGTCCTTTTCTGTGACCAACTGGTTTCATTATTTTGTGCTTGACGTGAGGCAGCGTTTCACAGCAGCAGGTATGTGTGGGAAAATCTGCTGACCTGATGGTGGCCAGGAACAGTGAGGAGCAAGACAGGGCCAAGTCAAAGACAGCTGTCAAAGTCAGGCCCACTTCCTTTAACAAGGTTCCACTTCCCAAAAGTCATTCAAATTTTGAGTAGCATTAGGCCAGGGTCCATATGTCTCCAGAAACAGCCTCAAAAGCACACCCAGAGGTATGCTTTATTAACCACCTTGGCCAGACTCTCAGTCTAATTATCTAATTAAATCAGTCAGCAATCAGATTAATACTTACAAACTACTATATCTCGATGGTCTCCGGGAATTAGTGGGAAGCCCAGCTACCTCTTCCATAAACAGAAGGAGCAGCCACTCCCTTGACCAGTTAAAAGCAACAGACCACACTCTTTCTAGTTCCTTCCCTCCCCCCCCCCCGAAACTTATATAAACAATAGGAACTGCTGAGAGACTCTCAGGCTAGCTGAATCATCTGGAAGAGGCTCAGAGCAACTGAACTGCCTGGTGGGCTGCCTGCAAGTCATGCGATGAGCCTGCAGTACCAGCCTTCCTGGGCTATCACCCATGCTGGGGTGGGATCTGGTTGATGCAGCTGATTTTGAGTCATGTCTGCTCCTGTAACCAACTCATCATCCATATTCTGGTAACACCAATGAAATTCATTGGTTCACAAAGTTGGACTTTGGTGGTGTCCTTATGTTGGTCTGCCCTTGTCTCCCTATCAAAAATGAGGAGATACTTGTTCATGTCTTCCCAGTAATAGTGGGACACGTTTGGAGAAAAACTAAGCGTGTCCAAGGTTGTTGTTGTCACAGGTCAGTTACATGTCTGTATTCAACGTCCTTATGCACTGTTGTTTACACAGAGATGCATTTGTCACCAAGCCGTGGCCCAGTCTACCATGGACTTCTTCCCTAGCCATTCAAAGGCATAATGTCACGTGTCTACTATTGAAATTTTTCCATGAGCACTGTGGAATGTGCTCAAGGACATTCAAGTGGTAGTGAGGAGACAGAGCCGTGCGAGGGAAGGCAGCTCAGGCTAACAGTGAAAACACAAAAGTTTACTGAAGACAGAGGAACCTCCTTCCTTTATCTACGCAACACAATTGGTAGTAGATGTCACTGCTCTGCAATCTTAGGGGGCCTGGAAGTCACCCCAGGAGAGGTATGACAGGCTTTCTGTGCTGGTGTGGGAGGATCTGCAGGCTCTGCCATGATAGATCTGGGTGACATCCATTCTGGGCATGCCACTGGTAGCGCCCGTGCATCTTCCTGGGTACTTCATCAATAAGGAAAATGTCACGTTCAGAGAGATGATTGCTTTCTGCCTCAGTATATGGATTCCAAACCATACTTCTGGCACCTTTTCCCCAGATCCTTTTGCACGATTCCCTACCCAGATTATGGATGAGAGAGTGTAAAACTCTCTCATGTAGAAGAGATTTCCAGGTTCAAGACTACATCTAATTTCTTCCATACCACCCAGCATGCACTGGGGTCTCCAAATGTACCAGATATCAATAAAGAGGCTTAGCTCTCAGGGTCAGGGCCTTATTTATGAACACAGTTTCCATTAAAACCACTGCCCACTCTGAATGAGGGAAGTTCCATCAATGACTACATTTGTTCCTTTAAGAGCACATTTTCCTCTCGTTAAGTCTTACTCCCCGTGGGTGAAAAGGTGGCTAAAACAGCCATGTAATGGCCTCCTTTTATGTCCAGTTTGAATTAGGGAGCCTTGGAAATGTCTTCCTTGATCACTGGTAATGATTCCCAGGGTTCTATGCAGCAGTTGCAGGTTTTGAAGATACTGCGTAATGTAAACTTGAATTACTTTCATCAGAAAAAAATTAAGATGTCATTTCCCATGTCCACCATGTGAGTGTATCTCTCTTCCCTTACACTTAGGGATTGGCCTCATAAAATATGAACCCATGGGTTGATTGCTCCCCGTTTCTGGTGACTCCTGGCACTCTTGGCAGCAGACAGGGCACTATTTAATTTCCCTTTCTCCATGCCGCAGCTGCTTCTTCAGGTGTGACCACTAGTACCTTATATGAGCCAGGGTATTTGCCCCTTCATTTCACAGGGAATGGCTGCTGTTAGTGTCTCATGGGATGCTTATGACTTCAGTTTTATTTGTAATCACTCTCATATACCTGCCCATATCCTCTCCCATTGTGGCCTTTCCTTTACCAATCACTAGCCCTTTCCCAATGATTTCTCAATGAAAACCAGATTCCTGATTTTCCAACAATTGGTACTAAGAGTGTGTGGGTGTGTATCATTCATAACAACAGACACAAAGTTCAGAGAACTTTGTTCCAATCTAGACTCACCTATCATCTGGATAGGGTGACAGCTGGCTAACAGGTGACAGCAGTCCATCTGGGTAGCTGCTATGCTCTAGCACCACGTGGTAGACCAAACATCGTTGGGTAAATTCCCATCTCTTTCCTTTATTTGATGGAATTTCCCCAAGGGCAATGTTGGGGATTGTTTGTTGTACAGGTACCAGGGCCTGTAACTTTCTAGAAAAAGGGTTGGGCTTAATGCCGCTTATGAATGCCGCTTAATCAGAATACTGTTTGTGCTATGGCTGGCAGGTTATCGGACTGGACCCCTGATTTTATTTCCCTGACACATCTCCTGTAGAGGCTGTGCTCATGACAAGGGAACATTGATTTAACAGGGTTCAGCACTAGTTGTCCTCTCTGAATGCCAAGTCCTCAAAACTGCACAGCAAGTCCTCAACCACCGAGCCATGCCCCCCCCCCCCCGTCTGCCCCCAATGAGTCTGTGAGGGCATTTTCAGTTAGATCCTGAGGGCCCTGAGCTAAGCACTTAATGGTGGACTCATACATGATAAGACAGCCTTGCTGGTAGGGATAGAGCAGGTTGGAGGAGGAAGGTAGCCAGCGTTGAGATTTTAGGCTCTGTATGCCCCTTTCTGTTTCCTGGTTGTCATGATGCGCGCTGACCACCATGTCCTACCTGCCAGGGTAAACTGCCATCTCTGAAACCATCAGCCCAAATAAATAATCCCCTCCTTTAGCTTTTCTCAGGTATTTTGGTCACAGTGATGAAAAAGTAGATGGTATAAACATGTAACAGAGAGGGGCTACCTGGCATACAACTGCACAGTATAGAACTGAGGTGGAGAGGACAATTTGGAATTGTCGTTGCATGGATGATGGGATGCCAACAGAGGATAGCTACTCCAATTTTAGCGATGAAGGAGAGGAACCTGAGAGGCAAGTGCCAGTGATCTACAATAAGGCTACAAGCGCAGGGCTTCCTGGAAGTCAAGTGAAGGAAGGGTGGAGAGAAAGAAAAGTCTTTGAACACTGAAAATATTTTTTTTAATTATTCAAGGCACAAAAAAAAATAGATAAATAAAAGCTATGAAGAAGATGATTGACAATTGTATGGTCATCGTGGAGGTTATTAGCTGTTTTACTGTCACTATGGGAACCAAAGACGCGGAGACAGAACACAGCACGCACTTCCTCGTAGAAGGCAGCTCTTCTGCTTTGCCACTCTTCCCCAATGCTCTGGATTTCAGTCTGGTATTAATCTGTGATTGAAGACATATTAGAAGGTCATTCTCTGCACAGTCCTTCTCAGAAAGAATAAAAATCACAGAATGAGGAGTGGTGGTGGTGTGTGTATAATCCCAGCACCAGAGAGTCTGAGGCAGGAGAATCATGACTTTGAGGCCCGCCTGGCCATAGCAATGTGATTCCGCTCTTCACAAAACTGAAGAACAATTACAGCTACAGTAACTAGAGTCCAGGTGTTGGCACACGGTGACCTAGAAGTTCAAAGGGAACCTATAAGCATTGAGGATAACATAAAGAGTTCTTTCCAATGATATTTTAAGAGTCCCAGTGGAACCTTCTCATGGTTAATAGTTGTTAAGTTCTGGAAAAGGTGGCCACTTCAGAAAATAGGAGCAACCAACGTAAGCAGCATCTGGTAGGAATGGTCCAGAAAAAGGAGTGGAGAGAGTCATCCATATATTATACACTATGGCTATTGAGATACAAACAAAAACCTATAGTCATGTAGACTCAAGAAGCAAAGAAGGAAGTCAGAGTGTCAGAGCAGTTGGCAATTAAAGAAACACTCATACAGATTTTAAAAAAAAAGAAAGAGGGAGGGAAGGAGGAAGACAGTATAAATTAATATTTGCTGAGAATAATCATAAAGAATTTTATTTGAACATAGTTCTTTGGAATACATACAATTGCCCTTCAGTGGTGGTGCATGCCTTTAATTCTAGCATTTGGGGGGTGGGGAGCAGAAGCAGGTAGATCTCTGAGAGTTTGAGGCCAGTTTGGTTTACAGTGCAAGTTTCAGGATAGGTTCCAAAACTACAGAGAAACACTCTCTAAAAAAAATTGCTGAAGATAACTGATTTTTATACACCAACGAGATAGATGTGGTTTGCTTATTTTTACATAAAGGTTTCAGTCTTGCCTGAATGTCCAGAACTACAGGATATAAGGCACCATCAATGTCTTTTGGGATTGATCGATACTTTGATTTTTCTAGCCATCTTGCTGAAAACACTGTTTTGCATAAATACACAGTACACAATGGCAAAGTTGTATTTAGTATTGTTTGATAAATTGTTGAAAATATTGTCCTAATTTTAAGACCACATCTACGTTATGAGTTTTGATGAAACTCAAGTCAATATCACAAGTAGCAATTTTTAAAAGTCAAGCACTTAAACAGAATCCAAGCCAATGACACACTAATTTACATGCTGAGGAGTGGAGGTAGAGAAATATTAGAAGTGTTTTTCCATAACTAGTCGTTATGTTTCTCTGACAGCAGAAAGCTTTGTGTATACATTAAACACACTGAGACTTTCCACACAATAACCTGGGGTCTGAGCTGAAGCATCTCAGGAGTGCTGATTGGCATTGTGTGCCATGACAGCAGGAAAAACACAGGCAATGTATTTAGAACCATGACAGCATGGGGTGGGTGCAGCAGGAAGCACTGCCCAAGCACTGCAGACTCGTTATGGATTTGACTTTAAATTAAGCCTCAGTTGATCTAATTCAGAAGGCATTTACTGTTGCAAAATCCACTCATTCTTCAGTTACACCTAGGGACCCAATCCACAATTAAGAAGCTGGGTATACCGGCGAATTTTCTTGTCAACTTGACACAAGCTAGAGTTATCCGGGAAGAGAGAACTTCAACTGAGAAAATGCCTCCATCAAACAGGCTTGTAGGCAAGTCTGTGGGAGCATTTTCTTGATTAATGATTGATAGGGGAGAGGAGGACAGACGATTGTAGATCCTGCTAGCTCTGGGCAGGTGCTCCTGCATTGTATAGAAAAGCAAACTGACCAAGCTGGGAAGCATGTCTGTAAACAGTTGTTCCTGCCCTGCTTGAGTTCTTGCCTTGGCTTTCCTCGGTGATAGACTGTGTTTAGGATATTTCTGACAAATAGGCACGTTTCTTACAAAGTTGGTTTTGTCATAGCAACAGAAAGCAAACTTGGACACTTGGTTTTAAACGAAAGGTAAAACTAAGCCTCCCATAATTTAGTTCTTCTTGCCATCAATTAAACCGCCTGGAAATCAGTACTCTGAGAATATAACCAAAGCATAAGAAGATGATTTAGTGGCTAAAATCACTTCCCAGGAAAGCTCAGGACATGATTTTTTTTTTCTGAAACCCTTGTAAAAGATCCAGATGTGGTGACACATCTGCAATATGAGCACTCTTTATGCTAGATAAAAGGCGGAGGCAGAATTGACTCAAGCAGACTAAGTTCACACACACACACACACACACACACACACACACACACACACACACACACCAGAAAGAATATAATAGAATTCACAGTCTCTAAATATATTCACAGAGAATGACCACAGGGATCTCATCTATGTGTCCCAATTCTTCCTAGCTCTGTGGAAGGAATTACACAAAACCTCTAGGGAGTGTGATAGTCCTTGTTATTTAAAACATTCTTCTGGCAACACTTCATACTTCAAAGGAAGAAATGCAGGCCAGTCTAGAGTCACATAGTCAAGTCATACCGGTATAACTAAGTATGCAAGTAGGGAACACCCATTTTCTATAGGAAACTGAGCTTATTGGCCCAGAGGTAGCAGAAAAGATAGATTCTAATATAGATACATCATCTGTTGCATACGATTGAAACCGTGTTTCAGTTAACCCAAACCGGAGCATCCTGTTGGTCTCTAGAGGATCAAAGACACTGCTATATATTACCACACACAGTCTCCCTCCTCCTCTACATAGTATTTTGGTTTTATTCTTGAAAGGTAGCTTTGCTGGGTATAAAATTGATGGTTGGGAGAGTTTTGTGTCCCTTGATGTACAATAATTTTTCTGGATTCTGTTACTTTTGTTGACAATTCCATTGTTGGTTTGCTTGTGGTGCCTTTGGAGAGTATACCTTTCCTCCAACCTGTCTCTGGTAAAAAGTCTTAACACTGTCTTTGGCGTGTCTCTGTGATTTTTTTTCTTACCTCTCTTGCTTTCTTAGGATTCACAACGTCTCAGAACAAACCTCTTGATCTCTTCTAGAAAGCTCTCAACTGTTGCTTATCCCACTGTTGCTTGTTCTCCATTCTCTCCCTCAGCTCCCTCACAACTTGGACCGGAAACATGCTGGCACCTCTCACTTCCTGATTCTTAAAGTCCTGTCTGATGTCATCCTGCTTTGATTCTGTTTTAATGTCTGTTCACTTTCCATTTCTATAATAAAAACACCACGACAAATGCAAATTTAAGAAAGAAATGGGTGATTTTGGCTAACTTTGCCAGAGAACTGCAGTCTAGCATTGGGGGGGTAAGACATGTCTCAGACAGGGGAGGCGTCATGGCCAGTGTGGGAGTCAGGTTTATTACATGGCACCCACAGTCAAGAAGCAGGGAATGAACAAGAAGTGGAGTGGAGCTGTAAAGTTTCAAGGTCTTCTAGTGATTCGTTTTCTTGAGCAAGGCTCTCTGCTTATGAAGGTTCCACAACCTCTGGAACAGCATCACCAGCTGGGAACAAGTGGTCACATACCTGAGCCTATGAGGGACATTCTACATTCAAACCACAATAATTATGTTCTTGATAATTTTCTCAGATTTACTTATTCTGTTATATACCAATAGTTGTATTTTGAATTCTAAGCTTCTCATTAATAAAATCCATCTCATTCTATATGGTCTTTTATCTATTATGTGCATTGTTACCTCTTATACTTTTTCAAGTATATTGAGCATATTTCTTTCACACTGAGTGCTTAAAAATTCCAATATCAGGTTTGTTTTCAGGTTAACTATTTCTTCTGACTCCTAAACCTCACCTCTTTATGTGCAAAAGTATGTATTATTTTCAGCTTGCTAAATTTCTTGAACTTTTGAAAATTATTTTATGACTAGCTTGGAAACAAGATCCACAAGGAGGATTTGGATTGGTTCAAGTCATGTGCCTGGAGCTACTACTAACAGAATCAATTTACATTATTTTTTTAGAGAAATATTTTTAATCCATGTTTCAATTTTTGAACTACAAACATCTATGAAGGCTTGTATGTGGCTATAAATGTTAAGGGTTTAAAATTTTATTTATTTAATATGTGGATGTGTGTGTGCATACATATGCATGTGTGTGTGCGCATGTGTAGGGTATATATATATATATATATATATATATATATATATATATATATATATATCTGGAGTTAAAGTTGATTGTGAGCCACTATGTGACTACTGGGAACTCAATCCATATGCCTGTAAGAGCACTAAGCAATCTTAACCACTGGGCTATTCCTCCTAAAGTTGAAATGCTCATTCTTCCCCACAGTTCTCTGGTGGGAAGGCTCATGATGTAGGCTTGGTTTAGTTTTCATTGATGCTTACCTAATACGACCATTCAAGGTATCAAATTTAAGTGAGAGCAGAAGGAAAGTGAATAAAGAGATTTCTTGATGCCTTTTTAGATAAGCTATATACCACATGTCTTCCAGAACCACGAACTACGACATTCAAGGTTACCCAATTCAGCAAGCTAGTGATAAGTACTGTTTACTTCTGGGTTCTCAGAAGATGAAAGCAAATTCTCTTATTGCCTCTGGGGTTCCACATTTTGTTTAAAGCTTAACCTCTGACTAGTCCCCACTACATGCCACTCAGTGATTTATTTTCTAATATATTATATGGCCAGTGTTTCAGCAGATTTGACAGAATCCTGAGGCTTGTTCTGTTGAAATTGGAACACTGACACTTTCTTTATACAACAATAGTATTAAATCAAGTCTCTCTACCATTGAATTCTGTTTCAAGCTCTACATTGGCCCATGAAAAACCCCACAGTATTAATTAGGCTTGTGAGCCCTGCATCCACAAACCTCTCCAGCTACTTTCCTGCTCCATCTTCTTCAGTGTGCCTCCCTTTTGCCAGACCCAGATTAAATGACTCATAGTCATCAGAACAGAAATCCCATGCCCTCCTCCCCATTAGGTTTTCAAATACTAGTTTCCACTCCTTCCTTTTAGCCCTATTATCATGACAAAATACCTGGCAAACTTATTTAAAAGTAAGATTTTTTTGACAGCATGGTGGGGAGAGTATGATAGAGCTGACTGGGTCACATCATCGCAGACAAGATGCAAACTCTCCTTCCTTTCCTCCAGGCCCTGCTATGGGTTGTGCTGGTCTATGGGGTGGTGCTGACCATATTCAGAAAAGTTCTGCTTCCCTTGATTAATACTCTGGAAATGCCCAGAAATATGGCTCTAAGTGCCTCTCAAGGATATGATCCTTGGTACTTCCTACCAAGTGGTCAGTCAAAATGAACCACTAAACTTTCTTTCCTTCTTTCAACATCTACCTCCTCTTCCCTGACTCTCATTCGTCTCCAGAATTTGGTTTAAATACTGATATTCCTGTCAGTCTGGATTTGGGGCCCATCCTGTGCCTACCCTTTACCGGAAGTGATGTAATTTGCACATTTGTCGCTGAGTGTTCTCAAAAACTCGAGATATGCCTGACACTCTCTAAGTATGCATTGTTCACTCCTTATAATGAACAGCTGCTGAAAGGGCATCGGCGCTGTAATCGTCAGCAGAAGACAGGTAGTAATGGCTGTGAGTCCCTTGCTGTAAATGTGTTTATCAGAAGCAAGGGTTGTGTGCTACGTAAGCACAGTTGTCCAGGAGGCTTAGTAATGAGGCCCTGCAGAAACAGTCTGGCCATCATTGCCATATCTACCCAAGGAAGCCTGGAACTAAAGTAGAACAAACCGCAAATGGCTCTGGATAGCCAAACACCCTCATTTGTGAGCAAGTGTGAGGCACCCCAGAAATCCCGTGTCAGCTTTCACAGAGGGTTAAGCTCCCTGAGTAGGGTAGAATCACAGGTGTGTATAACGTGGTTGGTTGCTCCATCCCACACGTAGGTGGGACCTAAGGAAACCCACGTTTGTACCTAGATTGGTGAGACATCTTCTCTGACTCTGATTATCTACCTACTTGTGAAGAAAGCGCAGGCTAACAAAGGAACACCTTCAAAGGGGGAGAATTGCTACAGCGGTAAACCTCCTGAATCTTGGTCACATATTGACAGAAAAGGGAGCCCCAAACAATTGCTATTCCTCCCACTGGCCCTACCCACAGCGAATACAAAGAGTGCTGACAAAAGAGGGCCGGGCGAACCTCCTGACTTCCTGATAATATGGTATTATAAATGCCATGGTACAGGTTTGCTTATCATTAGCACTTATGTCTTCCCAAGCCTGTCTTCTCAACCGCATGGCCTGTATCCCTTTATGGATACATCACTCATCTCTCCTCTCACACTGGACTCTGCAAAGGCAACTCCATCCTCACCAAGTCCCCACCATCCTATGGTGGGCAGGGAACTAGGGCACAGGGGTATCCACTCCCACCCTCACCTTCTAGTTACCTCATCTTTCCCCACCTCTCCCTGACACAAGAACCTCTACGGTAAATGCTAAGAAACAAGAAGTTCATCACAGAAGGTGGAACAAAGAATGGTACCTACAAGAAGACACAGCCAAAAGCCATTTCCAGAGTCAGGTACAAAGCTCTGATTATTTTTATTTTATTACTTACAAAGATTTATCTTAGCAATATTATTAGTTCTTTGAGAGTTTCGTAAAATGCAATTTGAACATATTCAGCCCCACTCCTCTCCTAATCACTCTCTTTATTCCCTTCCCATCCAAGTTTGAGATCCTCCCCCCATTGAGTACAGTTTGTGTTTGTGTTTCCTTGCTGGTCTTGGGAATAGGGACTACTATGACGTGTGGTCTCCCAAGGGTCACATCTTTAAAGAAAACTGACTATGGCTCAGGGGTTAAAAGTCTTCAGTGCTCTTGCAGATTACCTGGGTTTCATTCTTAACCTACATGTGGCAGCTCACATCTACCTGTAACTCCACTTACGTCAATCTCAACAGAGATTCCTGCCCCAGGGAGATGTAGGAAAGTTGACAGAGGGTGTGGGTGGGGTGAGACACAAATGACTCCTGATCTCCTGACCACCACGAGAGTGTAATCTCCTGAACACCATGAGAGTATAAACCTTGCCATAATTGGGAGGCCTGCAGCGGCACAGAGACGAGAGACAGAACAATAAGGCCAACACTCTCTGCTGGTTCCTTGCACTGCTGCATATGCACATACATACACTGATACACACACATAAAATGAAATAAGTATTTTGATTTTACTTTTAAAATCTTCAATAGTGCCATGTTTGTTTACAGTTTTTCCCAGTTGAGAAAATGAAAGACTTCAGTCTGAGAAACCAGAGACTCGAAATCATGAAGCCAAACCAGGAGACACCGGGGCTCAAGCCAGGAGACCCAGTTTATTCTGAAAGCAGGAAAGAATTGTCTAATAATTGAGCTCTATGGAGATTTCTAAACCATGATCTGAATTTGGTAATTCCTGATTAAAGAACTATATTCAGTACAGAATACAGAACAGAAATGGCTATCAAGCAGTAAGATAAACAGTAATGTCTAGTCACAAGTAGCTCAAAGATAGAGGTAAAGAAAGGTTATGAGAGGATGCAGTTCCTAGTAACACATACACACACACACACATTCATATATTCATATGCACATGCACATACATAGAAAGAGGTGTCTGCACACAGATAATAAGTGAAAGCACAGCCTTGTTTTAGGAAATGGCTGTGTCTTACTTAACAGAGATAACACTTTTCGATTCTAGCTTCCTGTTTTGTAGGCTTATGAGTCTGGTATTTCCTCAGATTGTTAGTGTTCCAAGAAAGGGCAAAATGTCAAGATTTTTTAAATACTGATCTAAAATGTTTCTTAAAATTTTTTGTTGCTTGATGGTTCTACTATTTATCTGATGAATTTTGGTCATATGCATTTCCATCTTACTTAGCTTTGTCAAATTAACACAATTTAAGAGTTATCTGATAGGAGAAACTCAACTGAGTAACTGCCTAGATCAGATTGTCTTGTATGCATATCTGTCAACTGAAGTTTCTGTGCTGCCTGGTCCCACAGCCATTCAGTCCCAAAGAAACTCACAGAGGCTTTTATTAATTATAAACTGTTTGGCCTATTAGCTCAGTCTTATTATTAACTAGCTCTTACAACTTAAATTAACCCATAATTCTTGTCTATGTGTAGCCATGTGGTCTGGTACCTTTTATCAGTGAGGCATTCTCATCTTGCTTCATCTGTGTCTGGCTGATGACTGCATCTCTGTCTTCCTCTTCTGTGAATTCTCTGTTTGCAACACTGGTGTGGGAAGTCCTTCTGTATATGTGTTTATTTTATTGGTTAATGAATAAAGAAACTGCTTTTTCCTGTGATAGGGTAGAGTAGAGCTAGGCAGGAAGACTAAACTGAAGAGAAAAAAGGTGGAGTCAAATGAGAAGCCACATAGATGCTGCCAGGGACAAATGCACTGGAACCTTGCTGGTAAGTTACAGTCACATGGCAACATACAGTTTAATATAATTTAATTAATCAATTAAATTTAAGATATAAAAGTAAGCTAGAAACATGATTAAGCTATTGTTCAAAGAGTATTGCAAATAATATAGTTTCTATGTCATTATTTCATGGTCTGGACATCAAAGAACAAACAAGCAGCCTCTTCCCCCAACACCACACCTATACTTCCTGCCTGGCTACTGGCCAGTCAGCATTTTATTAAGCCAATATGAGTGCCAAATCTTTATAGTATGCAAAAGCATTATTCCACAGCATTTCTTTTTTTCTTCTTCTCAAAACAAGGCCTTGAATCTAATTTCCTTTGTTTACCTTTTGCCTGACCATTGCCATAACAACTTGTAATCAACACACTAAACAAAGACAAACATCCATAGTCCACTTTTTGAGAATGTGAGAGTAGTTTTCTAAGCAACTTCCTGCTGATTGTGGGCACTGATCATCTTATGAGGACCCACAGAAAATTTAGGATTATGGTCAAGTTCTGCCTGGAGTATTTTGTGAGACTGGATTTTTAATGCTGTTCTGTCTGTAGAATTCAGAGGAAACTACAGCAGAGGTGTTCTAAAACATTGCATCATCTGGGCCATCTGTTCCCATTGGAGATTTTTTCAGAGAGTCTTCCTCAATCAAACCTTATTTTTCTTAAAACAAAAATGAATTGACAGCCTCTCATCAAAGTAACATATCTTTTGACTTAAATTTTGAAGTCAAGGTATTTAAAAATATATAGGTTGGATTAATCGAGCAGCTTTTGTAATCAAATGTATTTTAGCAGCTGTTGCTCCTTCCTCAGCAGTCAAACAATTAAAAGACAACACAATGTCATACAGTATCCAGATTCTGTGTGTATTTTCCATCTTTGTGTGGCCTTTTTTTTTTTTACTCCATTTCTTTTATTTTATGTTTTAATTTTTGGTATTTTTGAGACAGGGATTCTCTGTGTATCTTTGGGTGTCCTGGAACTCACTCTGTAGGCAAGACTGGTCTTGAACTCACAGAGATCCACCTGCCCCTGCCTCCCAAGTGCTGAGATTAAAGGTGTGTGCCACAATGCCAAACTACTCTATTTCTTTTTGTGAGGACTTTCTCTATCCTTTTAATTTTTTCTCCTAAACCTACATATTTTTTTAAACACACTATAAGATGTATAAGGGTTTTTTTTTTTAATCTGAATGTGTCCTTACTGTGAGTCTATTGTTTTCTGACCACGAGTCTTTACTCTGCTAAGTGATATGGCTAGGATTAAAGGAGCAGCTTTGGCAGCTGGCTCTGCCCCATTCCTTAGCTTCCTGAGAGTCTAGATTCATGGTAGAGGTACTGGTGAAAGCCAAATTTATTGCCACATCTCTGTGGAGTTTCTTAGGTCCATGCTACCACCAAGAAGCCTGATACCAGCTGCTCATAAACACCATTTAACTGCTAGGTGGCAGAGCCTCTAAAAACAGCTGTGAGTTTTTTGCTGCTAACATTGAGTCAGGAAGCCTCTCTTAAAGGGACTGTACCTCTGTTTGCTACCAGCAAACAGAGCCTATCAGGAAAAGGATAGCCACCAAGAAGCTGTGATTGGCTCTGTTTTTGTCCTTCTAGAATCCTTTTTTAAAAAAAAAAGTTTTCTCAAGTTTAATGTGGAAATTCTTGCCAAACATTTGAGCATCAATTGTTATACTGTTTTTGTGTATATATATGTAAGCTCTTGTTTAAAGTATTATGTTTATACAGCTGATTTAAAAGTGTAATGTATAATTAAAAATACAGATTAATAGATCGTCATCCATAATAATCAAACTTTTAGTCATGTTAGTTAGGTTTTTCTAGATATTTAGAGATATATTTCAGTTAGATAATCTACAACACTTCAAAGACCTATAGAATATGGTATTTAAAAGGTTTTAAGAACTTAGACCTTTCTCCACAGTGAGACATGTGTGGTTCTCACAGCACCAATTACTTCAGAGAGTTTGATGAGCATTGAAAAAGCACATTATGGAACTTGACTTCAATGTGACAAGGTTAGCTATTTGGGCAAGAAACTTCTCTTGTCTGGACTGCTTCATGGTATGCTGTATGAACTAAGCATGCAGAATCCACAGAAAAATGACTGCTGAACCTATTAAATGAAGGTGAGACTGTCTTTCGGGGTTCCTGCTTCATGAAAGACATTCTGCAAAACACAGAAGAAAGCAACTGACAAACCTTGCCAATACAAGGCAGAACAGGTCTTCATATTTTCTTCTTCATGGAAAAGTCTGCCAGATACTATGGGCCTGTAGGCTGAAGATGGATGCCCCAGTGTTGCAGAGAACTTTGGATGACTGTCCAGGCACTGAGATGTTGCAGTCATTTTTAGAGTTTTGGAAGTTGCTTAAAATGCACTTCCTGTTTACTTAGGTAATATTATAACTTCTGGGGTCTTTGATGGAGTTGAAGACAGATAGTTATAGTTTTCCTTAGTATAATAAAAGATAAATTAGATATGAACCTTTAGACTCAGAAAGAAATATTGTAACTGTAATTCTTGCTCAATACCTGTTTTGTTATATGTAATTTTACTATGTTAAAGTTAAAACCTTTCTTTTTATTTAGACAGAAAAGGAGAGATGATATAGGATGCCCCTCTGTATGCTGTGAATATGTTTTATTACCATCGGTTAATGAAGAAGTTGCTTTGGTCTATGGCAGGGTAGAATATAGCAAGGTGGGAAATCTAAGCAAAAATAGAGGATGAAAGAAGGCAGAGTCATGGAGACACCAGCCAGCAACCAAGGAAAGAAGGCATGGAGAAAATGAGGTAATACCAGAGCCACGTTGCAATACAGAGATTAATAGAAATGGGTTGATTTAAGATGTAAGAGCTAGCTAGAAATATGCCCGGGCCATCAGTCAAACAGTGTTGTAATTATTACAGCTCTGTGCCATTATTCAGCTCTGGGAAGCCAGGAAACAAAAGTGCAGTCTCTGTTTACACATATCTGTAAGGTTTGTGTTGATTGTCTCCCCAGAAAAAGACACATGACAAATCAAGTCCCCATATACTCATCTCATCCAGGATCCAAATCTAGCATTTTCAGAAAGGAGTCCTTTTATGGTGAAAACTCTTTCCCCCTCATCCACACAAACTGTCTAAAAGGCTAGACACATGGAGCTCCTCTAGGAGGACCTAGTGCAAACCTTGTCGTAAGTGGGAGGAAGCTTGCAGAGGAACAGAGAAGGGAGATGGAACTATAAAAGCATGAATACAGGAAGCCACGTTTTCCAAAAATAGAGCTATCACACCTTAATGGGCCTGCAAATGCCAGAGAGAGAACAATGTAGGGAGCAGACAAACCTATTTGTAATCACAGTGCCACCTTCACCAACCTGGTGCATGCCCTTGAGCTGGAAGCTCTGCGTTTGGTGTCTGTTTACAAATTAAGCAACTGGAAGTGCCCCAAAGCATTCATCTCTTTTACCACTTTCTTCAGTGTGTATAATATTAGCAAAATGTCCCAATGGCTGGTAAATCATCTTTAACTCCTTTGAAACTCATTGTAGTAATGTGAACTATGATGGATTCCTGTGGTATTTAAAGAACTGGATTGTCAATTAGCTTTTATGAGATACATCACAGTCATCAGCCTTGCATCAGACCTCTTTTTCCAAGGAAGCAAGTTATTAAAATGTACAATAATTTGCTTTTATTATAATCTATCTAAAAGCCAAAGCTAGTCTGCAAAATAATTTAAAGTTTTAAGTTGCAATCTAAGAGACCTTTTCTTCAAAATGACTGGATAATGTAGCGTCGCCATTCTTGGTTAATTATTTTGCAGAGTGTGAATTTCAGTTAATCGTTTCTTGCAAGGACCAAATAACATAGGTGCTTCCTAATAGCCTCTTCGGGAATAACTACTGTCCTTTCAGAAGCTAATTAATCAAGCTATGCTCATAAAAACTTAAGTAACTACCCACCAGGGTGACAGTCCCCTGAGGCCTCCTTGCTCCTGGAAATCACTTGCCCACTATGTTGACCTTGGCAGAGAGAAGGGCAGTGAGTCAACCTGACTTGGCACAGCACTCACCAGGGACCATCGGCATCATCTAGCATGGTCATCAGCTCAGGAAAACTTGAAACTTTTGAACCTTGCCTTTACTACTGATGCCCTTCAGAACTTGCTGGCGCTACCTGTGACTCAAGGAAGCAAAAGTCAATGGGCTTCCAGGGAAACACGGGAAGACCAGAAAAAACCCCAATTCTCTTCTGATTTCATTAAACTACTGCAAGGTTAATTAATCATCATTTGTCAAAATTTCGAGGATATCAAGACATAGGAGTGGTATTTCTCTTCCCTTTAGCAGTGTATGGGCTAATGGTACAAAACTACAAGCCAGAGTTCATGGCTAAATAAAGTGGTCTGTAGCTCTGACCCCAGTAGCTCCATTCTCAAAGTTACTTTGTTAAATCACAACTGGTAGAATCCTGTCATTCTCCCCAGCAACCTGAAATCCCTTGAGAAATAGAGAAAGAGAGAGAGAGAGAGAGATAGACAGACAGACACACACACGGGGGGGGGGCAAGAAAGCAAGAGGGGGACAAGAAAGGAAGGAAGAAAGAAGGGAAGGAAGGGAGGGAGGGAGGGAGGGAGGGAGGGAGGGAGGGAGGGAGGGAGGGAGGGAGGGAGGGAGGAAGGAAGGAAGGAAGGAAGGAAGCAAGCAAGCAAGCAAGGAAGGAAGCAAGGAAGGAAGGAAGCAAAGAAGGAAGGAAGAAAAAAAAACATTTGATGCCTGCACCACCTTGCTTGATGACAGACACATATTTACTTAATAAGCATATAAAAACAAGAATAATAATGAAAAGACAATGACATTTAGTGCACATATTCTAAAAGTGGGTCACAAGTTGGATACTCTCCAAGTGTCTATTAACCCTCTAACAATCAAGCTTACAAAAGAAGTATGAAGTCATATCCATTGCAGTGATGAGGGAATGGAGATTTAGGGGTAGGGGAGAGAGTTCAACTAACAGTGTGCTTGCAACACAAGCAGGAGAACCAGAGTTTATATCCCCAACACCCATATTAAAAGTCAGGCATAGTGGAGCATGCCTGTAATCCCAGCACTAGGGATGCAAGGACTGAGGGCTCCTAGAGGTTATTGCCAGCCATTCTAGCCAATCTGTGAACTCCAGATTCAGTGAGAAACTATAAGAAAACACCCAATATTCATTTCTGACCTACATACACACACACACACACACACACACACACACAGAGAGAGAGAGAGAGAGAGAGAGAGAGAGAGAGAGAGAGAGAGAGAGAGAGAGAGAGAGAGAGAGAGAGAGAGAGAGAGACAGGGGAAAACTAGAGAAACTAGAATAATTTGCACAAGCTCTAAAATGTCATAGCTAACAACATATCTGCAGTCAGTAACTCATACCATGTACAATGTCCCATGAGGAAACTTTCAGAAATGCTTACAAACTTACACCACACACACACACACACACACACACACACACACACGAGACTGGTCCATCCTCAAATCCCAAACCAATACAAGAGGGGACACACAGTGTCCTAAAATTCTGGAAGTCTTTCTGGAATTTGTGATCCATGAGCTGGTCATTGAAGCACGGGAACATTCTAACCAGAATCCCATTCAAATGACAGCCCTGCAGAAGGCAAGTGTATCCCTTAGCTCCTCACCATTGGCCCCCCAAACCAGAGAAAATCAAAAGTCAACTTTTATTTGGGTTTAGGGTTTCAGAGGTTCTAGTCTAAGGAGTGATTGATGGTTTATTGATTGATTGATTGATTGATTGATTTTGTTCTACTGCGTCTGAGTCTGTGATGAGGCAGAGTATTGGGTACACAGATAGATCTTCTCACCACACAGTGAAAAAGAAACAGAGAGAGACAATGGGGCAAGAGACAAGCATGATACATTCAAGGACATACTCACGGTCATCTTCTTGACTAGATCCCATAGTCTATGGTTTCCTGCATTCCAAGGGAGTCAAGCCTCGAACACACACATTTCTGTAAAACATTTGAAATGCAAACCATCAGAGTCAGAAATGAGCGGTGGGTGGATAGATTAAGGTCTATTCTAGAATCTCCATGATTGGCCTGCCAGGATGCAAGCAGCATTCAGTATTGGCATCATCTAACCTGTTAAGCTGTTTGCAATAATTTAAATGCATAATTGGAGCAAAGAATGATGTTCACCTCCACACACGTGTGCACACATGCACAGACACATGCATGCACATATGTGCTTGTATGTGTATACACTCATTCACATACCACAACAGGGAAGATAATTTGTTTAAGGCCAACAATCTCTGGCCAGAGGAGATCTCCCTCTGTTGGATCTGATTTCACCTACCATGTGTCTGCAATTCTTACTGATTGACACTCCACAGTGATTCTGCTGGGCTTCTCTTTATCAATTCACTTCCAGCTAAGTTTGGAATCGTTGATCAATGTTAGAAAGAGAAGGAATAGGCAAGGGAGGGACTGCCAGGAAAATATGTAAATGGAACAGGTACAGTGGAGAGGCCATGTCTGTTTGTCTGTTTTCATAACTACAATCTATTTTCCTGCCGCACTCCAGAAAGCCAGATGGAGAGCTAAATCCACTGTGTATGTTATAAGCCAAACACAAACAAGTAATTCTGATATGGGGAAAACCCCTCTGACGCATTGTGTGCCCCACGCCCTTGCAAAGACTGGCTTGAGGAGCCAGCAGTGGGATTATTTATTGAGAAGGGGCCTTTCTCTAGGAATCAGCCAAGAACCAGTTACCTGAAATATATGCAAGATTTTAAAGTCTTCATTCGAGGCTTAAAACCTTTTTGCTTATGAAAAATGTCCTACCTGGCCTCTCTTTGTCTCATTTGGGAGATTAAATGGTAGCTATATAATTGGACTGCAATTCACATGGCTCTGAAGAAGCCATTATCATTGAAATTCAAGACCCTTGATCTAAGGTGTCTTGGAGGACTATAGTATGCTATATACTATCTGCTAGAGTGCAGAGTACGGTGTGAAATTAGGTTTTGTAAAGAGTGACAGGAGGAAGCCTTGTATGAATCAAGATATAGTTGTCATAACAACCGATTTGCATGGGCTATATATCATCCCGGAAATCTGAGGTCTGGGATGTCCATCAAGAGAACCGCTGGTACAGGCAAGACTGCAGCAAGCAGTGTGTTTTCTTCTGTTACAAAAAAAAATGGATTTTATTTTTACATGCATGAACAATGCTGGGATATAGCTGAAATAAAGGCAGTCACCTCATTCTGAGAGGAGCTGGGGCAATGTAAACCAAAGAGACATCCCAGAAAAGAGAGACTCTAGAGGGGAAGCATTCAGAAGAGACAAGAATTTTCATGAATAAGGAGAGGAATTTGTAAAGTCATATTGAGCCAAGTGATGACCAGAGGGGTCCTGCATAGGGAGGTCCTGTATAAAGTTGTCATAGTTAGCTTCAGCTGTCAACATGATACCACCCAAAGTTACCTGGGAAGAGGGACTGTTAATTGAGGAATATCCTCCATCTAGCCTGTGGACTCATCTATAAGGCATATTCTTGATTGGTAATCAGTGTAGGAGAGTCCAGTGCACCATGGGTGCTACCAGCCCTTGGAAAGTGAATGAGGATGGATGAGGTCAGGGGAAGAAGCCAGTAAACAGCATTCATCTGGGATCACTGTTTCAGTTCCTGCCTCCAGCTTTGTGCCTTGAGTTCCTACCTTGGCTTCCCTTGATGATGCAAGATGAAATGAATTCTTTTCTTTCTATTTTGTTTCCGGGCATGATGTTTATCACAGCAACAGAAATCAAACTAGAACAAAAAGAAAGACTAAAAGGAATACATAGACTTTGTCCGAGGCTTATCACATAGAGTTACAACATCCTGATTAATTAAGAATATGATGCGGGATTCTCCTCTGTATGCTATGAAAATGTTTTATTGCCATTGGTTAATATAGAAGCTGCTTTTGGCCAATGGCTTAACAAAATATAACCATGTTGGAAGATATATATATATATGTGTGTGTGTGTGTGTGTATATATATATATATATATATATATATATATATATACATATATAGGCACAGTCAGAGAGATGCCATGCCGAAGGAGATACCCAGGCACCTTACCGGTAAACCATGAGCTTTATGGTAAAACATAAAATAATGGAAATGGGTTAATTTAAAAGAACTAGCTAGCACTATGCTTAAGCTATTGGCCAAGCAGTGTTCTAAATAATATATTCTGTGCAATTAAATAATTCTGTGCAATTATTTTGGGTCTGGGCAGCCGGGACAGAAGAAGCAGCCTCCGACTGCAGTAATAATTAAAAAATCACAAGGATTTCACTAAGTTCTGGTCTTCTTGCACTGAATCATTAAATGACCAGGTGTGAACTTAAAAATATGCCAATTACTATGGGGTACTATTTGGCAAACCTGAAACAGTCCTCTTAGAAATCTGTATTCTGGAGCCCTCCTACAGACCTTCTTTTTCAAAATCCCTAGAAGCCAGGCCTCAACATCTGACATTTTTTTTTCAGAGAGCATCTCAAGATATTCTTAGATACATGAAAGTCTGAAAATTGCTACTGTATTGGACTTCAAAGCAATCCAGAGTTCCCTGCAAATCATAACACATGCAGTGTAAATGTGAAGTAAAACCAATGATTAACAGATGCTAGAAGACCCTGATAATTACAGTTGGGAAACTTCCTCGCCATGAATTCCTCCTGCTGCCAAAGAGGCATGTTACCAGTTGCTTAGAGGTGACAGTGTCTGTTTCATAGTATTTACTGTCTATGTACCGACTCCGCTAACCACGGAAGTTTCTTGAGAACAGGACCCAGATCTTATTCATCTCTCTGGTTCATAAATGCACAGAATGAATGGGTTTGGAATGAAGAAAGGGAGCTACTGGGAGAGTCTTTCCAGGGTGCGAAAGCACTGGTATAGGAAACAGGATTTTTTCAGAGACTGGTAGAGAGAACAGATAAGTATGTAGTAATTGCATAAAAAAAAACTACAGGGGCAAAAGGGGAACGACACACAGGCATGGTAAGTTCAAATGTATTAAATCCTGAACACAATAAGTTTCAAACATCCTAATTAAAATTTCCAATTAAAGCTGAATAAATATGTAAAATGGGGATACACTCAAGAAATACGTGTAAAACCTCTAAATTAGAAAATTAGAAAGCATTGCTAAGAAAAAAATATTGATGCCATAAGTAAATAGAGAGACTATGAACTACAAGACTCTGTTTTGTTAACATGGTGATTTCCCTCAAATTTGTCTATAGATCCAATGCAATCTCGAATAAGCCTTAAGCAGGACATTTTGAAAGTTAAACAAAAACAGAGCTGATTTTAAATTTACCTGACAATGCAAAGGACTAAGAATAACCAACCTTGAAAAAAAGAGATGAGAAGACATTCCAAGCCTGACTTGACAACCTATAATAATATTACTACTAATAATAGATAAAACAAATATTTGGTAAAGTAGTGTTCACATAGAACCGATAGAAATTAGCTGAAATCCCCAGAACAGACCGATACATATATTGAACAATGCAAAGGCAATTAAGTGGAGAAAAAGAAAATATCTTCAACACATTTAATATAAAATAACTTATATATGTATTCTTTTCACACTATAAGGACAAATTAACCAAAAATAAATATTAATACAAAGCAACAATACTTATAAATAGGAATGTAGAGAAAAGCGTCTATGACTTTGGCATGGAAAAGGTTTTTAGAAAGTACACAAAAATATACACTCAATAATTTAAAAAAGACATGATTATTTATTTATTTATTTTTAAAATGTTTTATTTTTATTCAATTTATTTTACATCCTGCCCCCCTCCACTCCTTCCCTACTCCCTACCATCATTCCCTCCCAGTCCCTCACTTTCATTCTCTCTCTGCTACCCAAATGCCTTCATCTTCCGTCTCCACTCAGGAAAGTGCAGGGTTCCTATGGGTATCACTGAAACATGGCATATCAAGTTGCAGTAGGACTAAGCACCTCCCCATGTGTTAAAGTTGGGCAAGGTGACCCAGTATGAGAAGTTGGGTCCCAAAAGCCAGGAAAAGAGTCAGAGGCAGCCCTTATTTCTACTGTTTGGAGTCCCATAAGAGGAACAAGCTAAACAACTGTAATATATACACAGAGTGCCAGGTCATTCTCATGCGGCTTCCTAGTTGCCAGTTCAATCTCTGTGAGCTGGTCTGAGCCCAGCTTAGTTGACTGTGTGAGCCTTCTCATGGTGTCCTTGACCCCTCTGACTTCTACATCCCTTTCACCTCCTCAGCTGGATTTCTGAACTCCATCTAATGTTTGGTTGTCTCTGCATCTGCCTCCATCAGTTGCTGGATGATGCTTTTCTATGGGCCGGACACCAATCTGGTTACAGTTCAAGCTACGTATCCACTATTTCTAGGAGTCTAACCTGGGGTCCTCCCCATAGACTCCTGAGAGATTCTCCTGCCAGGCTTCAGCCTGACCCCAAAACACGCTCCCCAGCAGTCCCCTGCAGCATCCTCCCTTCCCCTCTCCCAACCTGATGGCTCACGTTCCCATCCCCACCCGCCCTCAGTCCACTCAAGAAATCTCTTCTATTTCTCCTTTCCAAGGAGATCTGGTAAGACATGATTTTTTTTAAAGATAAAAATGAGAGTTATATCCTAAATGAAGACCTACAAATGACCACTAGACACACACAAAAACTTTACCTATTAGTTATCATGGAAATAAAAGTCAAAACTGCTGTGAGCCAGTATTAATTATTACACATCCATTGGAATGGCTAAAATGAAAAAAAGATGACAAATTCTGGTAAGAACACGGAGCCACCAGAACTCGTATGTGTGACTAGGAAAAGGAAAAATGGTAGAATTGTTTAGATAGCATTTAGGGAGTTCCTTAACCTTTTAAGAAAGTTAAGCATACACCTATTATTCAAAAATACCACAGTGAAGCATTTGTTCAAGAAAAAAAAATGAAGAAATACATCCATAAACTTTCTTGCAATCATGTGTTCATAGGAATACAATTCATAACAATGCTAACTGGAAATCACCTAGGGGTTCTTCAGAAGAAAGTTTGGAGTTGGGGTGAACTGATCCCCAAGAAATGCTCTTAGTGTTGCTAAATCTCAGAAGTATTTTATTGACTGAGTAAAGCCAGACAGACCTACAAAAACATGCTTACAGTATGGTTCTATTTATGTGAGATTCTAGAACCAGTCAAATTACTAATTATAAAGAAAACCAAGTAATGATTTTTCTGGAGAAGGTACAGTTTAAACAAATGGCACTAGAACTTCTTCCCAGGGTTACAGTGATGGACCATGCCGTAAATTGAATATGTCTATGTGAATAAAGGTGTTTCTTAAGACAGTTTAAACTGTATGTTTGATATCTAAGTAATTTACTGTTTAAAAGCTTTCAGTCTAAATGTCTCCATTATTTGTGACAGAAAAGGTTCTGATGTGGTAACAAGCAGCTCCAAAGCCTTAATATAACGATACCTTATTTGCTATTCAAAGTACACTACAAAGATGGGCCTGGTGGACACATCTACAATCCCAGCACTTCGGAAGGCAAGGCAAAGAGATCATCATGAGCCCAGAATCAGGCTGGGAAACAGAGTGCAATTCTTTATAAAATACGAAACAAACATGGTGGTTCAAGCTTTTAATTCCAGCAGTCTGGAGCAGAGACAGACAGATCTCCCTGAATTAGAGGCCAGCAAAGTCTACATAGCAAGCTCTAGGCCAGTAAGGGTTACACCATAAGACCCTCTCTCCAAAATAAATAAATCAAATGTTGAAATGATAAAAAAAAAATAACTGTCTCTTCTTCATTGCCTAGTCTTTTCCTCATGCTCTGATTTGAATGGTGGTGACCATTCTTCCCATATCTATACTCTTACCATGACACTTTCTCCATTCTCCTTGCCAGAAGAGAGACCTGTAGATCATGAGAGATTTCAAATCACCTCTGCCCAGATACCCTCTCCTGCCATCCAGGATTCGCCATAGCCCTGCACAGACACAAAGGCACAGGGAGCATAGGCAGGGCCAGTGACAGGATAACTTGACTGTGGAACATGAAATGCCTGTCATGACTCTGTTTTTAGGGCCCTAGTTTTGCAATACAGACCCAGCTTTCACAAGATCCTTGTGATCAAATCTGTCTGTAGTAAACAGAATGCCCTTTTTCTACCAAGGAAGGGATTGATTCATTTCCCTGCTTCAAATCTCAATGAGCAAATACTTCCTGGCAGACACAAAGAAAGAATTCTGCAAACGTATCTGAAGAAAAGATAGCAATGGGAGTGGTGGGGGTGAAACTATCATGCGAAGCTAGAGCCGACACACGTCCAAGCTCTTCAGAAAGGAAGCAGTAGTTGGAGGAGGTAACCCTGCGGAGAAAATGTGGCAAATGACTGACAGACTAATCCAGCCAAAAATAAATTACGTTGGTAATGGCCACGCTGGACTCGTGCTACCATTGAAAAATCTCGGCTTTATGAAAGACAACAGGGCTATGGATCTGTTCTACAATGGCAGTTTCTTGTTTGCCAAAAATATTTGGCATTATGAGTCTGACTGTACCACAGAGAAAGCCCTACTATAGCTACCTAAAGAAGAAAAGACAAAAAAAAAGGAAGAAAAGAAAGAAAAAAAAAGAAAAGATGGGAGATAAAACCCATTTAGAAATTAGCATTTACGTTTGAAATTTGCACAAAAGAATTCAATTACCACAAAAATTAGAAGAGGAAAAGTATGAGCTGTCAGAGGTTCTATTTTAATGCCTGGGGGCTACCAGGGGCTAAAATTTGGGAAGAAAAGCAGACTGTCTTTCTAGACCTACACAGGCAGATTTCTGACCATGTAAACACCTTAAAAGTCCACTCCTACCAGGATCAGTCAGAAATCAGATTGTACAACAGCCCCCACAAATTTCCCAAAGTTGAACTTTTGTCCAGTAGACAGGGACTGAGATTGCTTAAACCCAATTCAAAGAGGGAACACATAAAATACTAACATCTGTGATGAGTTTCCATCCACTTAGGAAGGGAAGTAGCGCTTGATTGCAGGCTCGGGTGAGAATGTGCAGCCGGCGATCATCAGAGCTGTTGATCCGGTGCCTGCCTCCTCTCATTACAGGAAATCACAGGAGAACGATTGCAGGGTACCAAAGAAAGAATCTTAGCCATGGACCCAAGGACCGATGTGGTTTGTTTAAGTGTGTTCAACCAAGAAACAGTTTGGGAAGGCCAAGTCTATCGTTTCTTGTTTGGGTAATATAAGAGGAACATCTCGTTTAGGCCCTTGACTGATAAGATAGTGAGAACTATTCCAGTTCTGGGTGGAACAGAACCAATTCCAGTTGCCTTAGCAGAGTTGAGTGTGGTGAATTGGTGGTGAATTATGCGTGTAACCCCAGCACTTGGGAAACAGAAGTGGGAAGATTATAGTACGTTCCAAATGAGCCAGGGCTACATAGGGAGATGCTTTCTCAAAATAAAATTATAAAATAAAAAAATTAAAGTTGACTTGGGGAGCTGGAGAGATGACCCAGTAGTTAGGAGCATTTATTTTTCTTTCAGAGGACTTGAGTTTGATTTCTACCACCCACATGGGACAGCTCACCAGCTGCGTTTAACTCTTGTTCCAAGGGATCTGATGCTCTCTTCTGATCTCTTTACTCACCTGCAGCTCTCTCTCTCTCTCTCTCTCTCTCTCTCTCTCTCTCTCTCTCTCACACACACACACACACACACACACACACACACCATACAATTAAAAAGCCAGGTATGGTGGCACCCCTTGATCCCAGCACTCAGGAAGGCAAGAATGAATCTGAAGCCAGGCTGATCTAAATGAGAGCTTCAGGCCAAGGCTAAATCGTGAATCCCTGTCTCAAAAAGAGGAAGAAACTCTTTTCAAAAATATTATATATATGCACTATGGGGATAGGAGACGTTAACCCCAAGCCTCCTTAAAACCAAGGTCATTCTCTAGTGTATTAGTTACTCTTCTGATTGCTCTGAAAATATACCTTACAAAAACAACCTTTAAAAAGAAAGAGTTTGTTTTGGCTCATGGTTTCAGAGTTCAGACTGCCGTGGTGAGGAAACTATAGGGACAGGAGTGTGAGGTGCCACACCGCATCTGTGGTCAGGAAGAAGAGACAGATTAATGTCACCATCAAATGGGCAGTGTATTAGCAAGGGACATTTATTTATCACAGTTAGGGAGGTTTCGGAAAGCGTAAATATTCCACCTACAGCACAATCCAGTTGAATTTTCCCCCAACACCCCCTCCCCTTTTTCTGACAGGGCCTCATGTATCCCCAGCTGGCCTTGAACCCACAATAGAGTTGAGTGTGTTGGCGTTGAATTTCTAATTTTCTTATATCTAAAAGGACTAAGACAGATATGCTTAAAGGTCAAATGAGAAAACCAAAGTCAGTAAACATGAAGGCGGAACAATAGAAATTATCTAAAGTGACTAAAGCTAAAAAAGAAGCAAACGATTGGTTCATTTTCATAGTCTCCCTAAGTTGAGACAGCAGAAATCGTTAGATGGTCTGAGTAGATGTCTTACTCAGAACCACTGTGCTGTGATAAAGCACCATAACCAAAAGCAAACTGGGTAGGAAAGGGTTTGTTTGGCTAACACTTCTATATCACACTCCATCACTGAAAGAAGTCAGGAAAGAAATTCAAACAAGGCAGGAACCTGGAGGCAGGAGCTGATGCAGAGGCCATGGAGAAAAGCTGCTTACTGGCTTGTTCAGCCTGCTTTTTTATAGATCCCAGGGCCCTAAGCCCAGGGATGGCACCACCCACAATGTGTTGGGCCCTAACCATCAGTCACTAATTAAGAAAATGCCTTACCGGCTTGCCGACAGTCAGATTTTAAGAAGGCATTTTTACAGCTGAGACTCTCTTCTCTCAGACCCCAGCTTGTGTCAAGCTGGCATGAAAGTAGCCAGCGCTCATGTGATTTAGAGTCTGCAGAAGAGTAGATTGCAAGAAAAACAGCTATTTTTCTAAATTTAATGGAAAACCAACAACTGTTCCTAAAACTCATAAACTCGGGAACTATTAAGAGCGGTAATAGCAAGGAGAACCACATTTGGGCACATCATGCTCAAACTCTTGAAACCCAGAGAAAATCTTTAAACCAAACTTCTCATCTGAGATAATGGAGAGCGCAGAATGACTGAATCAATACTCCGAAGATAATGAAAGGAAGCATCTATAGTGAGGTCCGTATCGGGTAAAAAAAAAAAAAAACCATCAAAAACAAAAGTGAAATAAAGATATTTGTAGATTGGTGACGGGAAAAAATGTCGCTACTAGACAATAAATGGTGACGAGAAATCGAGATCTGCAAAGAGAGAATATAAACGTGGGCAAATATAAGAGAATATTTTATTTGATTGTTTGAAAAGGCAACCATGTGAGCAGATTTGATGGGATCCTAAGATATCCGTTCACTCATGAACGGAGCCTTCTGCTGCTGCTGCATCTTATAAATCGTTCTGTCTTAGTGTTGTTGGGACGTGTCTTGATAGGGGTGCAGACTCTGGAAATGTGTCTGGAAACCTCACTTCCTGAAAGCATAAAGAAGTTGTTTGGGGGTAGAGAGAAGGCTCAGTGGCTAGCAGAATGTACTGCTCTCCCAGAGGACCTGGGTTCAGTTCCCGGCAACCACATCAGACAGCTTACAACCAGCTGTGACTCCAGAACATCCCTTGCCTTCTGCCATCCATTGATACCAAGCACATGTGGTATACACAAGCTCATGTGGACACACACACACACACACACACGACTAAATCTGTTTGTTCAAAGAAGCTGTTTAAAGATGCTTTGGGTGCTAGAGGAAGGAACCACAACCCCTCTAGAAGAGCATGATTCAAGGAGAGCAAAAAGCATGTACTGTGTGAGGCTCACTGAAGAAGCCTATGCACTCAGTGGTAACTCTACAGACAAGGGCCTGGGAATGGGATAAACCACAAGGATTGAGGTAAGATTCTTTCTTGGGGGGTTTCCAGTATGGATTGCAAGCGGTTGTCGCTCGACAGTCAGCACACACTGATAGCAGCTGTGTGGCAAATACACTGTGAAGGTGAAGACATAAAGTCACTATAATCCCAACTCCCACAGAGCTGTAGAGGAGAGAGAAACACAAATTACTCAATTATTAGGCTGACATATTGTTAATGTTCATATAAAGGAAAAATGGACTAGAGAAGGAGCAGGGAATGCTTACTACCAGCCAGGTAGCTGTGTGCTGGGTGTTCCTATGTATCAGCTCATCTGCCACTCATGCCAGGCCCCTGAGAAGAACCAGTGACGAAATGGAGGTTTCAGTCACAGTAGGGAGCAAGTGATGCTGCTGGAATTAGAGCCAGTGCTTGACTATGAGGTTCAGCCTGTCAGTTAATGCAACCAGACTCTTGAAAGAAGTGCACGGTGGAATGGGCTTGAGGATTCTGTCTGTTGCTTCCCAGGGATTCAAGCATGTCTCCATGGAGAAGGTTCATAGGTATGCATTCACACAAACTGGCATTCTATAAAGAAAATAAGACTTTGAGCACCAGGGCATCCAAATCAGGCGCGTCTTGTTCAATAAGAACTGGTGACTCGGGATTGCTGGGCTCATTGCTAGACAGCAGAGGGTCTCAGGATCATATTCAATAGGATCCCTAAAGAGAACCTTGCTTTATCTGGGGCCAATAGGTCCTGAGGAAACCTGCAGTATATGAGAATGAAAATAAGATTTATCTTTTCCTTTTAGCGGAGTCTCTGTGAACACAGATGCAAAGGCACTCTCTTTTCCTGCTGTGAGAACTTAAGATCTGTGGAATCTGAATAAACTTATCCAATGCAGGCAACAGAGACAACTTTAGACAAACATGAGGAAAGGACTCCAGCAAAGCAAACTGGCAGAATATAGACCAGTGGTTCTCAACCTTCCTAATTTTGCAACCATTTAATAGAGTTACTCATGTTGTGGTAATCCCCAAACATAAAATTTGTTTTCTTTGCTACTTCATAACTCTAACTTTGCTACTGTTATGAATCTCAATGCAAATATCTGATATGTGGCCTCTGTGAAGGGATCATTCCACCCTCAGGTAGAGAAACACTGATCTAGATAGACCATCTCTCTGTCTGCCCTTAGCAGAGCTTGTGCCCCTGTGAAGTCATCATACTAATTTCCTATTGCAGGGCTTTCATATGGACAATTCCAGTCACCTGGCAGCTACCTGAGACTCTCCATAGTCCACACCAGGTAAGCATCAAATCTTATCTCTTCTGGCATATTTAAAACCAAACCAAAACAAAACATTCTAACTTCTTCCCATGAGTGCGCACACTCCTCCTCTATTGCCCGTTGGGCCCTGCTGTTTGTGCTGAAGCTTCCCACCTGATTTCCTGAATGTTAATTCCTTCACCACTTGCTCAGTCCTGTTTGCTTCCAAAGCAGACTTTTAAAGTGATTTACATCTTCTGTCTCATTGTATACAGGGCAGAGCTTCTGAGGTGACCTGCAAGGCCCTTGGTGATCTCCCTCCTACTGCCCCATCCCCATGCTTCTCTCCGCTGACAGTCAAGCACCTGTGACTCCTGTTGTTTCCTGTGCATCTGCTCTAGTTTGTTTTCCACTGCTGTGATAAACACCCAGGAGAAAGAGCAACTTGCGGGTGGAAGAATTTATTTCATCTTGCTGATTATAGTCCATCATGAAGGGAATTCAGGGAAGGAACTCAAGGCAAGGGTATGGAGGCGGGAACTGAAATAGAGACCACGGAGGAATGTTGCTTACCGGCTTTCTCCAGAGCTTACCTCTTACCTTTCTTTTCCAACCCAAACTCATCTGCCTAGGGATGGTGCTGCCTACAGTGGGCTGTGCTCTCCAGTATCAGTCATCAAGGGTTAGTAAAGACAATCCCATACAGCCGTGTCCACAGACAAATCTGTTTCTGCTCTGGGAAATTACTCAACTGATGCCCCTTTGTCTCAGCTGTATCAAGTTGATGATAAAAACTAACCAGTTGGGCCGGGCGATGGTGGCGCACACCTTTAATCCCAGCACTCGGGAGGCAGAGGCAGGCGTAACCAGTTATATTCCCCTCTCCAGCCAGGCAGGAATTATCTGAAATTTTCACATCTTCCAACAGCTATTACTGGTCACCATTGTTGTCTGTGAGTGACAGGAAAGAAAACATTGTTATGAGCCACAAGCTACTGGTAAAGTGTGGGGAGAACACTGCTATGAGCCAGGAATTCCTGTTCCCAGATTTGCTGGAGAACCATGGAAGACGGTTTTACACGAATACTTGGACCAGGTAAGGAATGTGGCTGAGTGTTATTAGATACTAAGAGTGGGGTTCTCAGCCACAGCCCCATACACTCATAGATTTGAACACATGGTCACCTGGGAGTAACACTTCTTGAAAGGACTGGAGGTGTGGTCTTGTTGGAGGAGGTGTGTCACTGGGGGTGGGCTTAGAGGTTTCAAAAAGCCGATTCCAAGTCTAGGGTCTCTCTCCTCTCTCTTCTCTCTCTCTCTCTCTCTCTCTCTCTCTCTCTCTCTCCCTCCCTCCCTCCCTCCCTCCCTCCCTCCCTCTCTCTCTCTCTCTCTCTCTCTCTCTCTCTCTCTCTCTCTCTCTCTCTCTCTCTCCCTGCTGCCTGTAGATCAGGGTGTAGAACTCTCAGCTCCTTCTTTAGTAGCATGCCTATCTACTCCCCACCATGTTTACCACCATGACAATAAATAAACTAAATCTCTGAAACTGTAAGCAAGCCACAATTTCATGAATAGCCATGGTCATGGTATTTCCTCACACCAACAGACCATTGACTAAGACACAGCCAGGGAAGACAATGGCATACTGACGAAGTGATTTCACCAAGGGGACATCAAAGAAAAAACAAATGCATGGGGAACTAAAAGGATCTTCATGAAAAGGAGGTCCTTGTTCAAGTCAGCAAGTGGGTATTTTTCTTTATTCTTTGATGTTAGACCCTTTAAAATGCCAGTGGCTAGTGTGCCTGTCTAAGAGAGCTCACACTCACTGACTGCACTCTCCTGATTTATTGACAGACTCCTTTCCAGTTTCAGGAAGATGTCTCTTTGGATGGCATTTCACCAAATACACCCTAAGAAATGTGCTTATAGATTTTAAATGTACTGGACCCCAGCAGGCCAATTATAGAAGTTGTCCAAGGGGGCAAAAACTGACTCTAAGGTGATTTCAAGACAGGTTGTTATGGGGAGAGCTACCCAAGCAGCATCCTGATGCTGATAACAAAAGCTCAGACTGCAGCAAAGCTGTATGCCCTGTGCTACGGGGTATGAAGTGCTGGGGGAGAGGTACAGACAGGGAGAGCAAGCCAGGTAAATCCACATGGGACAGAGCAGGAAGGATCTTTTGAACTAAGCAAGAGGCTTAAGCTTCGTTATTATTTCATCTCATTGATTTCTTTAGTGGTTCATGACAATCATTCATCCATTCCTATATCCAGTTATTTAACCAACACAGAGTGACTATGAGGTGTCCCACTCCATCTGGGAGGAAATGGAGGAGAGTTTAGAGTGAATTAAGGGAAGACTAGACTCCAATCACTAAAACTATGTAAGCAATACACACCCATACACCCCCTCCAAGTCCAGCCTGCTCCACCATGACCGCCACCAACATCTTGATCTTCATGTGCTGAGTGGGAAGGAAGACTTTTACATCTTCTAGCATCCTGGAGCCTGGGATGGGCAGACAAGCCTACTATAGACTGTCACACCAGCCAGAGCAAAATTAATGGTATGGATCATTGTCACTGAGGGGCTGACCTGTTGAAATAATTGAGAGGAGCCCTGTCTGGGAGAGACGAAGCCTGTGAAGGCAG